>NC_090736.1:134636774-134704274 GCF_036898095.1 Palaemon carinicauda | reverse complement strand
GCCCGGGTAGGCGACCTAATCAAGATGAATTAGTGTTATACCTACTAGTTAACCGTAAATACCTTCTTTAATATTTCATTAATAGTGAAGCTATGGACCTTAGAGTCTGCTAGCTAATGTCAATCGACATGCCAGGCTAAACTCTCCAGGGAAACCTGTGCATGTATACCTGTAGGCCAATGGCCTCTTCAAGATAGAATACCCCCCAATAGGCCCATAAAGGATTGTGGTAGGCCTAGCCTATTTTAAACATTCCAGTTTCCCAGTCTAATGGATGGGAGATTGAGCCCCAGTCAAGGTTTAATGGCCCCTCATGAATAGCAGACAAGGGATAGTGACAATGCCCTACCAGGACAATGCCCTAGAGACTGACCATATATACATATGATCAGCGCCCAAGCCACCTCTCCAAGCTAGGACCCGGGAGGGCAAGGCAATGGGTGCTGATAGCTCAGCAGGTAGATGTATAATGCCCTAGCTAATTGGACAATGCTCTAGGGACTAAAAATACATATGATCAACACCCAAGCCATCTTTCCATCCAAGTTAGGTCCAGGAAGGGCAAGGCAATGGCTGCTGATAGCTCAGTGGGTAGACATATAGGTTCTCCTAAACTCCCTATCCTTGGCTTGCAAGGATGGTGAGGTTGCAGACACTACAAGAAACATTTGAGCTTGAGTTTGACCCGAACCCCAGTCCGGCATATCGTCAAGCAGGGACGTTTCAAATAGGCCACTACAATCCAAATAATTTCTAGTAGTATCTGCAACCTCACTGTCTTGTGAACTATGGATTGAGATTTTAGGGGAGTCCATATGTCTACCTGCTGAGTCATCAACAGACATTGTCCCACCCTCCCTAGTCCTAGCTAGGGTGGAGAGGGGGCTAGGGCGCTGATCATATGTATATATGATCAGTCTTTATGACATTATCCTACTAGCTAGAGCATGGTCATCGTACCTTCCCTCTGCCATTCATTAGACAAAAAAATAAAGATATGGTGTCGATCTTATAAAAAAAACGTTAATGGATCGCTTAGAAAATATGAGACTAAGAAAGAATCTAATTAGGTTAATGGAATGAGACAAAAAAAAACTAGTCCCATAGTGACGTTGCATGAATGAATGTGCTCTCTTATGCATAGAGTCATTAACTCTCTCTCTCTCTCTCTCTCTCTCTCTCTCTCTCTCTCTCTCTCTCTCTCTCTCTCTCTCTCTCTCACAATAACATTCTATCGTCTGGCAACGTCTAGGACTATTGACCTGAATCGGTTCGACATTGACACCTGCTGCTCTAATGATAAATTGCAAGAAATTCTTTTCCTTTTTTTTCTTCTTTTTTCTAATTCTTCATCCTAAAACTTATATTCTCCTTTTTTAGTTATTTAGTTTATTCTTTAATACCTTTTTTCCTTTAAGACGAATTAAATATATCTGATTATATGGAAAAATTACGTTATCTTTTTTATACTCTTTTCTTCCGGTTTTTCGTAACTTGTTCAGTGGCGTTTGAAAGCCACTGGACTTTTTGTGACATTTTGAATTAATTTAGTTCATTTTCTAATAATTTTTTTATCTATAAGACGAATTAAATATATAATAATATGATAAAACTACTTAATTTTCTCCACTGTCTTTTCTTCCAGTTTTACTTCTTTGTCAACACTGTGTCCAGCCCAAAATCTTCAACATATGCTTTGTGATTGGCTAGTAGGCCTACTTTCTCACAGCTGGTTTATGTAAACATAACAATTACAATAAAAAGGTATTAAATTAAAACGCTTGGTTTCTCCATTTATACTTTTGTAATTGATGTAGTCATGGTAATCCAATTATTCATTATTTATTAATCTATTCATTATTGTTTGGCGATATTAAGGAATGCAGAAATAGATTATTTCTTTTCAGACGTTGGGCGGAGAAATTTACTTTTTCTTCTTTATTCTATTTTACATTTTTTTCTATTTCCACATTTGGTATATCATTTCTTTTTATTTTTACTGTTCCTTTTTCCTTATATAAAACATTTATAGTTATATTTTCATTTTTTTCTCCTTATTGGTGATTAAATTCTTTTATTTTTCCTCTTGTTTTGTTTTTGTCTTGATATTTTTCTTTTTTCTTTTCAGTCTTAACACTCTACACATTTTTATTCATATCTTTTCATATAATTTTATCATAAACAATTCCATTTAACTCTGTTCATTACAGCTGAAACTGATTTATTATTACAAAAATTTTAAAAAACCGACTTGATCTTTTTCTTTTATAACTTAGGCCTATATCTAAACTTTCTTTTATTTAACCTATGCCTATATCTAAACTTTCTTTTATTTAACCTAGGCCTATATCGAAACTTTCTTTTATTTAACCTAGGCCTATATCGAAACTTTCTTTTATTTAACCTAGGCCTATATCTAAACTTTCTTTTATTTAACCTGGGCCTATATCTAAACTTTCTTTTATTTAACCTGGGCCTATATCTAAACTTTCTTTTATTTAACCTGGGCCTATATCTAAACTTTCTTTTATTTAACCTAGGCCTATATCTAAACTTTCTTTTATTTAACCTATGCCTATATCTAAACTTTCTTTTATTTAACCTAGGCCTATATCGAAACTTTCTTTTATTTAACCTAGGCCTATATCGAAACTTTCTTTTATTTAACCTAGGCCTATATCTAAACTTTCTTTTATTTAACCTGGGCCTATATCTAAACTTTCTTTTATTTAACCTGGGCCTATATCTAAACTTTCTTTTATTTAACCTGGGCCTATATCTAAACTTTCTTTTATTTAACCTAGGCCTATATCTAAACTTTCTTTTATTTAACCTATGCCTATATCTAAACTTTCTTTTATTTAACCTAGGCCTATATCGAAACTTTCTTTTATTTAACCTAGGCCTATATCGAAACTTTCTTTTATTTAACCTAGGCCTATATCTAAACTTTCTTTTATTTAACCTGGGCCTATATCTAAACTTTCTTTTATTTAACCTGGGCCTATATCTAAACTTTCTTTTATTTAACCTGGGCCTATATCTAAACTTTCTTTTATTTAACCTAGGAATATATCTAAACTTTCTTTTATTTAACCTAGGCCTATATCTAAACTTTCTTTCATTTAACCTAGGCCTATATCGAAACTTTCTTTTATTTAACCTAGGCCTATATCGAAACTTTCTTTTATTTAACCTAGGCCTATATCGAAACTTTCTTTAATTTAACCTAGGCCTGTATCTAAACTTTTTTTTATTTAATCTAGGCCTATATCTAAACTTTCTTTTATTTAACCTAGGCCTATATCTAAACTTTCTTTTATCTAACCTAGGCCTATATCTAAACTTTCTTTTATTCAACCTAGGCCTATATCTAAACTTTCTTTTATTTAACCTAGGCCTAGGCTATATCTAAACTTTCTTTTATTTAACCTAGGCCTATATCTAAACTTTCTTTTATTTAACCCAGGCCTATATCTAAACTTTCTTTTATTTAACCTAGGCCTATATCTAAACTTTCTTTTATTTAACCTAGGCCTATATCGAAACTTTCTTTTATTTAACCTAGGCCTATATCTAAACTTTCTTTTATTTAACCTAGGCTATATCTAAACTTTCTTTTATTTAACCTAGGAATGTATCTAAACTTTCTTTTATTTAACCTAGGCCTATATCTAAACTTTCTTTTATCTCTTCCCTCCACCTTCTACTATCTTCTTTTCTATTCTTTATCTTGATCTCTTCGCTTTCCATTTCCTTAATCTATTTCGTCTATCTATTACTCTCATCCGCTTTCATTTCTTTCAAAATTTTCTTCAACCCATTTCTTCAATAAGGATTAAATTTGGTCTCTAAACCCACATAAATGTTCTTTTGTAAAGAGACTACATTTAATGCAACGACATATATATATATATATATATATATATATATATATATATATATATATATATATATATATATTTATATATATATGTGTATATATATATATATATATATATATATATATATATATATATATATACACACATACATATATAGATATATATATATATATATATATATATATATATATATATATATATATATATATATATATATATATATATATATATATATATATAGGCTATATATATATAGCCTATATATATATATATATATATATATATATATATATATATATTATATATATATATTGCACTATAAATCAATATCAATGGAAGGGGGAGCATGGATATTGTTATTATTATTATTATTATTATTATTATTATTATTATTATTACTAACCAAGCTACAACCCTAGTTGGAAAAGCAAGATGCTATAAGCCCAAGGGCTCCAATAGGGGAAAGTAGCCCAGTGAGGAAAGGAAATGAGGAAATAAATAAATGATGAGAACAAATTAATAATAAATCATTTTAAAAACAGTAACAACGTCAAACCAGATATGTCATATATAAACTATAAAAAGACTCATGTCAGTCTGGTCAACATAAAAACATTTGCTGCAACTTTGAACTCTTGAAGTTCTAATGATTCAACTACCCGATTAGGAAGATCATTCCACAACTTGGTCACAGCTGGAATAAAACTTCTAGAGTACTGCGTAGTATTGAGCCTTATGATGGAGAAGGCCTGGCTATTAGAATTAACTGCCTGTCTAGTATTGTGAACAGGATAGAATTATCTAGGGAGATATGAATGTAAAGGATGGTCAGAGTTATGAAAAATCTTATGCAACATTCACAATGAACTAATTGAACGACGGTGCTAAAGATCAATTTGAATAAAATTAATGTGTTTGAATAAAAGGTATTAAGCCTCATGTGGAGGAGACAACATATCATTTTTATCAATTTGAATAAAATTAATAAAATTAAAAGGTATTAAACTTCATGTGGAGGAGTCAGCATATTCATAACATTAAATTTTGGTGAAGGAATTAATATTTAATAACAGACGAACACTGAAATTTGTCAGCTGTATTGATTAAATCTAATATTTTATTTTAGTGAAGGAATTAATATATAATAAGACACTAACACTAAAATTTGTCAGTTGTATTTATTAAATCTAATATTTTATTTTAGTGAAGGAATTAATATATAATAAGACACTAACACTAAAATTTGTCAGCTGTATTGATTAAATCTAATATTTTATTTTATATCGTATATGTACATGTGTATATGTATTTGTATATGTGTGCATATGTATATACTTGTGTATATGTATGTGTACATTTAGTTTATCTATATCAATATTTACTTTTTATAAATATTTTTAATTGCAGATATTATTTTATTTGTATTATTGCCCGAAGAGCTCTGCTCCACATGGGCTTGGACCGAATCTTTTTTGTAAATTTTTTGTATGTAAATATGTTTTTGTCCAATAAACATTATTATTATTATTATTATTATATTTACTGGGGAGTAAAATGGCCTCAAGAAGTGGCCAGATCTCCTACTAAAATTAAAAAAAAAAAGAAGAAATGGCAACATCTGCTCTATTGATATTTTCGTCAGGGTTGCCAGGTTTTCTAAATATAGAAAAGGCCAACTTCTAATCAACTACAGTTTTAAAAGGCCAACCTACTGGTAGTAAAAGGCCAAAAGTATAGCATTTAAGGCCAACCTTTTTTTCATGATGTTACTCAAGGCCAACCAATTTCAAAAGGGCCAAATTTGAGGCTTTTGGCCTGAAAAAAGGCCAACCTGGCAACCCTGATTTTTGTTTAACAGTTGCCACTCGTACGATAATTATTATACATATACGATTATCCGGAACGATGTACGATACATACCTTCGGTATTATTATTATTATTATTACTATCCAAGCTACAACCCTAATTGGAAAAGCAAGATGCTATAAGCCCAAGGGCTCCAACAGGGAAAAATAGCCCAGTGAGGAAAGGAAATAAGGAAATAGATAAATGATGAGAACAAATTAACAATAAATCATTCTAAAACAAGTAACAACGTCAAAACAGATATATCATTATTATTATTACTAGCCAAGCTACAACCCTAATTGGAAAAGCAAGATGCTATAAGCCCAGGGGCTCCAACAGGGAAAAATAGCCCAGTGAGGAAAGGAAATAAGGAAATAAATAAATGAAGAGAACAAATTAACAATAAATCATTCTAAAAAAAGTAATTTATTATTATTATTACTATCCAAGCTACAACCCTAGTTGGAAAAGCAAGATGCTATAAGCCCAGGGGCTCCAACAGGGAAAAATAGCCCAGTGAGGAAAGGAAATAAGGAAATAAATAAATGAAGAGAACAAATTAACAATAAATCATTCTAAAACAAGTAACAACGTCAAAACAGACATGTCATATATACATATGTGTGTGTATGTGTTTAATTAAACTTTTATACAAAAATATTTTAAAATGAATCAATCATGTAACTCCTTAATAATTATATTGAAAGTATGTACGATAATTTTGGTTGATAAACGACAATTTAAGGCTCATGTACGATAACCCAGTGGAGGTCTGGTAAGCAGGGTTGCCAGGTCTTCTAAATGAGAATAGGCCAAATTTTAATCAACAGAAGCTTTAAAAAGCCAACCATTAGTAGAAAAAGGCCAAATATATAGTATTTAAGACCGGCCTTTTTTTCATATTACTAATGGCCATCCAATTTTTTAAAAATACCAAATTTGAGATTTTTTTTTGGAATGAAAAAAGGCCAAACTGGCAACTATGCTGGTAAGTAACCCAGGTTCAACTGTTGGATCTGTCTCGTCCAATACTGTGAAACCATAAAAATACGAAATTACCAAGTAAATAACTTCATATTGTGGTAGATATTTGTCATAATTGATTTATATTGACTTATTATGTAAGTTCTGATATCAGAAGATTGTCCAAATATGTGGTTTTAGGGTAAAATAAGTCTTTGCGAGCTGGGCTAGATTAAGTCATTGTACGATGCTAAGATTTTTTTGAACTAGAGCCTATTTTAAGCCTTGAAATAGAGATGGCTATCTGTTAAGTTATTAATTTACCCGTTTACGTTTCAGTAATACTTTAAGTACGATACTTGAGAACACAGCATCCTGGTATTAAGGGTTACTATGGACGGTGCACGGGTAAATATTTACCGACATATATTGTCAATCCAATGTTAACTGCTTGACGGTGCACGGATAAAGGTTTGCTGACATATATTGTCAACCACATGTTAACTGTTAATATTAATACCATTGATGCCATTTGACTGCAGAAGAGCCTATGGGGTGTATGTATGATAGCGGTCACCTGTGGGTATGATGTCGGCTGACTAAGAATACGGCAGTGTAAGTTGGGTCGCATGTAATCCCCCCCACCCCCCCGTTAGGCAAGTAGGTAAGTAAACGGCTTGTAGGTTAGGTTAGGGAGGGAAGTTTATGGGTGTATGTATGATAGTGGCCACCAGTATGTAAGGTGACGGCTGATTTAGAAAACGGCAGTGTAAGGGAGACGTTAGCCCCCGTTAGGTAAGTAGGTAAGGACACAGCATGTAGGTTAGGTTAGAGGAGAATTTAGGTTAGTTGATGTCAATCTATTTTGCAAGGTGAAAGAACTGGCCGCTAATGTACCAAGGTTTCGAAGTTTAGGTTAGTTGCTGTCCATTTATTATGCACACTGGAGGAACTGGCCGTTGATATACAAAGGCTCCGAAGTTTATGTTAGTTGATGTCCATTTTACATTCAAGCAGAAAGAAGTGGCCTCTGATACACAAAGGCTCCAAAGTTTAGGTCGGTGTCCATTTTTTATGAACGCGGGAGGAACTGGCCGCTGATATGCAAAGGCTCCGGAGTTTAGGTTAGTTGATGTCCATTTTACATGCAAGCAGAAAAAAGTGGCCACTGATACTCAAAGGCTTCAAAGTTTAGGTCGGTGTCCATTCTTTATGCACGCTGGAGGAGCAGTCCGCTGATATACAAAGGCCCCAGAGTTTAGGTTAGTTGATGTCTATTTTTTATGAACGCGGGAGGAACTGGCTGCTGATATACAAAGGCTCCGGAGTTTAGGTCAGTTGGTGTCCATTTTTAATGCACACTGGGGGAACTGGCCGCTGATATACAAAGGCTCCGGAGTTTAGGGCAGTTGGTGTCCATTTTTAATGCACACTGGGGGAACTGGCCGCTGATATACAAAGGCTCTGAGAATATAATCCTTTGTATGATACTGTACTGTCATTTATGACCGAGCTTTAAATGCTGGTAATTTGACGTCTGTGTTTCTGCGTAGGCCATTGCTTTAGAATTTGAGTTTACTTTCACTTCAAAATTCAACTATTCTAGACATTACATTTTATAATAGGCCTCATTTTAGGAAGCTTAAGCCTCACATCAATAGTTATACTGTAATCGTATGCTAGTTTAATGAGTAATATTTTGATAGTAGAGTCCCACCCAGCCGTTACTGCTTGGCAATACATAGGAGCTTGATGGTTCTTTCTTTTTTCACAAGCGTAGCGAGCACACGGCCGAGCAAAAGCTGTTAGATTTCGGTAATATTTCGATAGTCCTTATATGGTTAGTAAGCATATAATTATCCGGCCAAGTTTAATATTATACAGTAACCCAGTAATGGAAACAGTCTGAGACATCTCTTAACTTTTCTACCAAAATGTTATTTGAATACCATCTCCTGAAATCACTTATGCAGTACCAAGTTTCACGAGACTCTCTGTGTCTGAAGCTCTTCTATTCAGGCTATCAAAGAAAGTATGTCAGTTTTCGTTATGGATGTCATCAGCTGATTTGCCTATGAAATGTTAATGTTCACGTATCAGCAATTGGATTATGAAGAGACGATGGTGAAATTCATTGCTCGGTCGTCCCTTTTGCACTTGTTTGTTCTTTGGTTATTTGATGTTAAAGTCATTGCTGTTAGTGTACATACAGTAATTAGATTATTCCATTGTTTTCAGTTCAAGATCTATGATAAATTGAATAACTTGATCTCTGCATTTTTACCTATGTGCGGAATTCAACAAGAAATAATTTGAAGAGAAGCTAGTAAGGAATTGCTATTCAATATAATCTACTAATTATTTACATTGTGGATGGATGGTGGAGAGGGAATGAGGAGGGCTTGAGAGGTAGCTGTTGGTGGGTTGGAAATCAAGAGGGAGGCATAGAATTATATGGCGAGGTAAAGTTAAGAATGTTTGGTGGTTGCGGATGCCTTTGAGAAGAGGCATTGAAGAAGACGCATCAGGCAACCGACCACTTAATGTAGGGGTAACGGTGAGAAAGAAGAGTTTGGTTCAAGATAGTTATATTGTAATTATTGTTTACCCTCTTATTCCGGAAATAAATCTATATGAAGTGTATTTTTCACTCAAAATTGTTTTTGTTACAGATGATGCGTTAGAATCTGCCTCCGCAATCATGTTCGGACAGCAGCCATCCATAAGGCCCAATGCACCTGTGTGTGCATTCTACCAAAAGGGCCAGTGCAAATATGGAACCCAGTGCTGGAACCTCCACCCACCTAACCAAGGTACGTTTGGGTCAATATTTGATTGTCATGACGCGTAATTCAAACCATTGAAGTCACAGAGACTTCAAGCTTGGTTCATATTTGAGAGTATGAAAATCCACGCCAATTAATACATGTTAAAGTCAAGCAATAGGTCGAGAAATAAGCTGCCGTGATGAAGGTCTGCGCTCTACTAGTGCCCCTCTAGTGTACTTCTGTTCCAGCTTCCTTTCTTTCAACTTGCTTTCCAACTTTTGAATTTCCCCCAGTTGCATTTGGGTGCTGAATAAATCTCATGGCTCCCAATTTAAAAAAAATGAAATTAAATCTAAGATGTCTACTTTGTTTAATGGTATAGTTTTAATACAACGTACTGAAATTTATCTGGATTACTACATCAGTTGAATTTTAGATACCATGTAAAATGCTGTATATTTTGTACTTCATTTGATGTCTGAAATCCTACAAGTAAAGCATGTTTCTTCACTGGCCTAAATATACTGATAATTGTATTTTGACTTCTGGTGAGAATGTTAACGAACATAAGCGTTAAAGAGTGTTCAGTTTACTGTATTAAGTCCAAAACAGAAGGATGACCTGGAGGGCGCACGTAGTAGGTGTCGGTGGGGTAGTCCAACTGTGTTCTCTAGGGCCTGTCACGGCCCTCCCCTTTGATGAAGGGATTATCTAAATGGAAGACAGCCTGTGTATAGTGGTTTTCGCACGCCCTTGTTGTATACACGACACCCACAAGGTGATCGCGCGAGGGTAGTAACCTCTGCATTCCATGCTTTTACCTTTCTCTAGTATATTTGGAAGATTTATATTAGAAAAGTGTAAAGAAGGACCCTTTTCACCGGCCGTCACAGGCCTCTTCCCAGAAATAGATTTTTCAATATTAATCTTACCCGATAATCATGTAGCTGTCAACTCCGTTGCCCGACAGAATTCTACGGAAGGGATACGCCAGCGATCACTATACTAGAAGGGGGTGTACTCACCAGCGCCACCTGTGACCAGGTACTGCAGTACTTCTTGTTGACACCACCTCAATTTTTCCTCTGTCGTGCTTCCGGCAAGACGTTCATGGATACGCTTATAATTTTGGAGTCTTGTTCACGTTTTTTGGTGAAGTATTGCTCTAAGATTTCAGCTTTCGCTATACTGGAAACTTGTCTATTAGCTTAGATAGCTTTTATTTTGATTTGATTAATGGTTAACGATCTTTTGCTCTTATTTGGAATCCCCCTTGACTGTTCTTTGATTCAAGATGTCTGACCTTTCTCAAGCCCCTCCCCAAAGACGATGTAGGACTTGTATTAGGCGTATTCCGAAGGCCTCGGTTGATCCTCACACCGTTTGTTCCGACTGTAGGGAAAAATCCTGTCAGTTGGAAGATCGATGTGAGGAATGCGCCGGACTTTCGGAACTTGATTTTGTTCGATTCCTAAAGTATACCACTAAGTTAGAGAGAGAGAGAGAGTTAGGAGGAGTTCGGCTCGCTCTTCGCTTTATTCCTCACCTCATGATCCTCAACCTTTTCCTCCCCCTGTAGTGGCTACCCCCGAACCTACTTTTTGTGCTCAGCCTGATATGTCTGATGTTTTACGTGCCATTCAGGCTTTAGGTGACAAAGTGGAGTCGGTAGTGAGTGACCTCAAGTTCCTCTTGGCGGACGTAAAGGAACTAAAAGTGAAAAGTGCAGTGGGAAGTGGTAGTGCCAGTGCTGTGCCGAGTGCTAGTGTCAGTGTCAGTGTTGTGCGTGAGGGTACTTCTGTGCGTGCCAGTCGTCCTCCCAGTCCGGGACCTCTTGCAAGCTCCCAAGCCCAGGGGAGAAGCAATGTCGAAGGGCAAAAGGGTTCGGCAGGCCTTGATCGGCGCACAGAAGTATCCTCGGTGGTTGCGGGCGTATCTTACGGAGATCGTCACTCCCACTCTCAGACGATTGAGCCTTTAATTTCCTCGTCTGCAGTTGCTTTCTCGGGGAGAAAACGCTGGACTCAGGTCTCAAGACCTCTTAAGCGCAAAGTCCAAACCTCACGAGTTCAACAGCCCGGATGTAGTCATTGGGCTAGCTCTGACTCGCCGCAGTCATCAGGTGACTGCACACCTCCTAAGAGAGGTAAGGCGATGCCTCAACAGACCTCAACTTCTGTTAAGGCTTTGCCTCAACAGACCTCATCGTCTGTTGATCCCAAGATGGCTTTGCTGCAGTCCATGCAGTCGCAGCTTGCGGTCTTAATGAGTGAGTTTCAGGCAGAGAAGGTTACACCTCCGCCTGCGAGCGCTCCTCCTCCTCTCCGCAGTCCAGTCTGCCAGACGTACGAAGTTGAGGTTCCTCAAGCTACCTCCATGCGTGAGCTACCGCGTTGGGAGTTGCCAGTTACCAGCGTTGTGCAGCAACCTCCTCAACAATGGGGACAGGAGTCTTATGCCTTACAACCTCCTCTTCCCTTGAGACAAGAGTTTCTTGCAGTAGGACCATCCTCGAGGCAGCAACCTCTTGAGGTACGACAACCTCTACCATCCTTGAGGCAGCCACCTCAGCTCTCGCAGCTGCTACCTCAACTCTCGAGGCAAGCACCTCAAGAACCTCAACTCGGGAGACAGAAACCGCGTTCTGCGCAGCCGTCACCTCAACTCTCGCAGCTCACACCTCAAGAACCTCAACTCGTGAGACAGGAATCTCTTACTGCGCAACCACCTCAACCCTTGAAGCAAGCGCAACTCTTGAGACAGGAACCTTATGCAGTGAGTCAGCCACCTCAACGCATGCATCTACCACCTTCTCCTCTACTTGACCAGTCTTTGCAGCCTGCTCCTCAGGTTTTACTTCAGTCGCCTCTCACCACACTTGCTCCTCAAACCACCGCAGTACCTCCTTCATCCCAGCCTCATGACTTTGTCATTCACAGCCCTCATCCTCTTCAACAGAGACTTGAGGATGAGACCGCAAGTGTTTATGCACCCGCTTGTCAGGATTCTGCTGTTCAGCATACCGCTGTAACTTTATCTCTCGCTTCTCAACACTCAGGTGATGAGGTTTCGGAGGAGGAAGCTGCGCACCTAGATGATCCCTCTTCGGACGTGGAGGAACCCAAGTCGTCACCATAATCCATTGACTTTCGCAAGGTCCTGCCTCTTTTCAGAGAGGTTTACCCGGATCATTTTGTTTCTGCTACCCCTCGCTCTCCTCCATCAGAGTTTTCTCTAGGCATGCAAACTGTTAAGTCGGCCTACACTAAGCTCGTCTTTGCTAGATCCTCTAAGAGAGCTTTAAGAATGTAAGGGGATTGGTTACAGTCCAAACAACAACTAGGGAAGACTTCATTTATGTTTCCCCCTACTAAGCTCACTTCTAAGGCGGGCGTATGGTATGCCACAGGAGAGGAACCAGGCTTGGGAATCCCTGCCTCTGCCCAGGCTGACTTCTCAAGTTTGGTTGACTCTCCACGCAGATCGGCTATGAGGCGCTCTAAGGTCTGCTGGACCTTTTCCGACTTAGACCACTTCTTAAAGGGTGTCTTTCGCGCCTTTGAGATTTTCAATTTTCTCGACTGGTGCCTGGGGGCCTTGAGCAAGAAGACTGCCCCTGCTGACAAGGACTCGGCCATGCTTATAATGTCCTGTATGGATAAAGCTATTCGCGATGGGTCAGGCGAACTTGCCTCCATGTTCGTTTCGGGAGTACTCAAGAAAAGGGAACAACTGTGCACTTTCCTTTCCACTGGTATCACCTCTTGTCAAAGGTCTCAGTTACTTTTTGCTCCGCTTTCTAAGTTCCTGTTTCCTGAGGAGCTTATCAAGGAATTGTCTGCGGCCCTTATTCAGAAGGACACTCATGACCTTGTGGCCTCTTCAGCTCGTAAGGCTAAGGTTGCTCCTTCGGTTCCTAGAACTTTCCGCACCCCAGTGGCCGATACTCCTGCTACAAGATTTATTCCGCCCTTTCGTGGCAGAGCCCCCAGCCGAGGAAGTACCCGTCCAGACACTTTCAGGGGCAGGTCTAAGAAAGGTCCCAAGCCTTCGAAAGGCAAACACTGACTCTCCTCCTCTCCAGACAGCAGTAGGAGCCAGACTCAAGATCTTCTGGCAGGCTTGGGAAAGAAGAGGTGCAGACGCCCAGTCTGTCAAGTGGCTAAGGGAGGGTTACAGGATACCATTCTGCCGCAATCCCCCTCTGACCACTTCTCCCATCAACCTCTCTCCCAACTACAAGGAAAAGGAAAAGAGGCTAGCGTTACACCAGGAGGTGTCGCTCCTGTTACAGAAGAAGGCAGTGGTGATAGTCCGGGACCATCAATCCCCGGGCTTCTACAACCGTCTCTTTCTGGTGGCCAAGAAGACAGGAGGTTGGAGACCGGTGCTGGACGTCAGTGCGCTCAATGCTTATGTCACCAAGCAGACGTTCACTATGGAGACGACGAAGTCGGTCCTAGCAGCGGTCAGGCAGGAGGACTGGATGGTCTCGTTGGATCTGAAAGACGCTTACTTTCACGTTCCTATTCATCCAGACTCCCAACCTTTCCTGAGATTCGTTTTTGGAAAGGTTGTGTACCAATTCCAAGCCCTGTGTTTTGGCCTAAGCACAGCGCCTATGGTGTTTACGCGTCTGATGAGGAATATTGCAAAATTCCTCCACTTAGCGGACATCAGAGCCTCCCTTTATTTAGACGACTGGCTGTTAAGAGCCCCCACAAGTCGTCGCTGTCTGGAGAGTCTCAACTGGACTTTGGACTTGATCAAGGAACTGGGTCTTTTGGTCAACTTAGAAAAGTCCCAGCTTATTCCCTCCCAATCCATCGTTTACCTGGGAATGGAGATTCGGAGTCAGGCTTTTCGGGCTTTTCCGTCGGCCCCAAGAGTCAGCCAAGCCCTAGAGTGCATTCTGAGCATGCTGAAGAGGAACAGATGCTCGGTGAGACAGTGGATGAGTCTAACAGGGACCCTGTCATCGTTAGCCCTGTTCATCGAGTTAGGGAGACTCCACCTTCGCCCTCTCCAATTCCATCTAGCAGCTCACTGGGACAAGGATTTGACGCTCGAAGCGGTCTCTATCCCTGTCACCGAGGAGATGAAGACTACTCTCATGTGGTGGAAGACCAACATCCTTCTCAAGGAGGGTCTATCGTTAGCGATTCAGACCCCCAATCTTCATCTCTTTTCGGACGCATCAGACTCGGGCTGGGGCGCGACCTTGGACGGACAGGAATGCTCGGGAACATGGACCAAGGAACAGGAAACGCTTCACATCAACTGCAAGGAGCTGCTGGCAGTTCATCTGGCCTTAATGAACTTCAAGTCCCTCCTGCTGAACAAGGTGGTGGAGGTGAACTCCGACAACACCACAGCCTTGGCATACATCTCCAAGCAGGGAGGGACCCATTCGAGGAAGCTGTACGAGATAGCAAGGGACCTCCTCATTTGGTCAAGAAGTCTAAACCTCACTCTGGTTACGAGGTTCATTCAGGGCAATATGAACGTCTCAGCAGATCGCCTCAGCAGGAAAGATCAAGTCATCCCCACGGAATGGACCCTTCACAAGAGCGTGTGCGACAGACTTTGGGCCTTGTGGGGTCAGCCAACGATAGATCTGTTCGCCACCTCCATGACCAAGAGGCTCCCTTTGTACTGTTCCCCAGTTCCAGACCCAGCAGCAGTTCACGTGGATGCTTTTCTGCTGGATTGGTCCCATCTCGACCTATATGCATTCCCGCCGTTCAAGATCATCAACAGAGTCATTCAGAAGTTCGTCTCTCACGAAGGGACACGGCTGACGCTGGTTGCTCCCCTTTGGCCTGCAAGAGAATGGTTCACAGAGGCACTACAATGGCTGGTCAACGTTCCCAGGACTCTCCCTCTAAGAGTGGACCTTCTACGTCAACCTCACGTAAGGAAGTTACACACAAACCTCCACGCTCTTCGTCTGACTGCCTTCAGACTGTCGAAAGACTCGCTAGAGCTAGAGGCTTTTCGAAGGAGGCAGCCAGAGCGATTGCCAGAGCAAGGAGGATATCCACTCGTAGAGTCTACCAATCCAAGTGGGAAGTCTTCCGAAGCTGGTGCAGAGCCAATGCAGTTTCCTCTACCAATACCTCTGTAACCCAAGTTGCTGACTTCCTGTTACATCTTAGGAATGTTAGATCTCTTTCGGCTCCTACGATTAAAGGGTACAGAAGTATGTTGGCTTCAGTTCTCCGCCACAGAGGTTTGGATCTTTCCTCCAACAAGGACCTGCAAGACATCCTTAAATCTTTCGAGACTTCTAAAGAACGTCGTTTGTCCACTCCAGGCTGGAATCTAGACGTAGTCTTAAGGTTCCTTATGTCTCCTAGGTTCGAACCTCTCCAGTCAGCTTCCTTCAAAGACCTTACTCTCAAAACTCTTTTCCTCATCTGCCTTGCGACGGCCAAAAGAGTTAGTGAGGTTCACGCCTTCAGCAAGAACATAGGATTCACATCCGAATCAGCAACATGTTCTTTACAGCTCGGATTTTTAGCTAAAAATGAACTTCCTTCACGTCCTTGGCCTAGATCGTTCGAAATTCCTAGCCTTTCCAACATGGTGGGTAACGAGCTAGAGAGAGTTCTTTGCCCTGTCAGAGCTCTGAAATACTATCTTAAAAGGTCAAAACCTATACGAGGACAGTCAGAAGCCTTATGGTGTGCCATCAAGAAACCTTCGATGCCTATGTCCAAAAACGCTGTTTCGTATTATATAAGGCTTCTGATTAGAGAAGCTCATTCTCACATGAAGGATGAAGACCTTGCTTTGCTGAAGGTAAGGACCCACGAAGTGAGAGCTGTAGCCACTTCGATGGCCTTTAAACAGAACCGTTCTCTGCAGAGTATTATGGATGCAACTTATTGGAGGAGCAAGTCAGTGTTTGCATCTTTTCATCTCAAAGATGTCCAGTCTCTTTACGAGAACTGCTACACCCTGGGACCATTCGTAGCAGCGAGTGCAGTAGTAGGTGAGGGCTCAGCCACTACATTCCCTTAATCCCATAACCTTTTTAACCTTTCTCTTGAATGCTTTTATTGTTGTTTTTTGGGTTGTTACGGTAGGCTAAGAAGCCTTCCGCATCCTGTTTGATTTGGCGGGTGGTCAATTCGTTCTTGAGAAGCGCCTAGGTTAGAGGTTGTGTAGAGGTCCTTTAGTATGGGTTGCAGCCCTTTATACTTCAGCACCTTAGGGTTGTTCAGCCTCCTAAGAGGAACGCTGCGCTCAGTAAGGAAGACGAACTTATTAAAGGCAGAGTAATGGTTCAAGTCGACTTCCTTACCAGGTACTTATAATTTCATTGTTATTTTGAATAACTAATAATATGAAATACGGGATACTCAGCTTACTGATATACATGTACACTGGTTTTCACCCACCTCCCTGGGTGTGAATCAGCTACATGATTATCGGGTAAGATTAATATTGAAAAATGTTATTTTCATTAGTAAAATAAATTTTTGAATATACTTACCCGATAATCATGATTTAATTGACCCACCCTTCCTCCCCATAGAGAACCAGTGGACCGAGGAAAAATTGAGGTGGTGTCAACAAGAAGTACTGCAGTACCTGGCCACAGGTGGCGCTGGTGAGTACACCCCCTTCTAGTATAGTGATCGCTGGCGTATCCCTTCCGTAGAATTCTGTCGGGCAACGGAGTTGACAGCTACATGATTATCGGGTAAGTATATTCAAAAAATTTATTTTACTAATGAAAATAACATTTTTCCTTTGTCAAAATCCCTTTTTGAATTCTTAGATATTTGCTTATTTTATGATACTAATCTAGCACGTATCCCATTAAGTTAGTGCTGAGTATTCGTTTGCATCCAAAATGTGTTATTTTGATCGCCTTTACTCTTTTAAAAGCTAGATTTAGCATGACAGTTGACAATGAAGGCGAAGTGTGCCGCGGGTATTTACGTGTAATTTTGCCATTCCAGGTGCAGCAGTTGGTGGGATGGCTTCTACATTTGGCGGGAATGTATTTGGTGCAAAGACCGGCACGCAGGCAGACTCAAAGGAGTTCACTGAATTCATGTAAGTAAAGCATTACCTAAAAGTAATTACGGTAGGTGTACCTTAGAACCTATGCTGTCCTCTTGAACTTAGACATCTATTGTAAATAAGGGGATGACAAAATCTCATATGATAATGATATTAACTTTGCAAATGTGTTACAGGACAGTGGGTTCATCCACAATTCAATAAGTAGGAATGAAGCAGCTACCATTCTGTTGTTTTAACCTTAGAGCCATCCATTTTCCAATATTAAACTTACCCGATGATCATATAGCTGTCAGCTCTGCTGCCCGACAGAAAAAACCTACGGGCGGAATACGCCAGCGATCGCTATACAGGTGGGGGTGTACATCAACAGCGCCATCTGTCAAGTAGGTACTCAAGTACTCGATGTCAACAAGAACCAATTTTCTCTCTGTCGTGCCAATGGCAAGACCTACTAAATACGCCGTCCCTAACTGGATTTGTTTTCACAACGATTTGGTGAAGTACACTATTCCAGTTTTGAGCTTTCGCTATGCAGGGGTTTTATCTTCATATCAAAACTTGAACTCGTTTTGGATAGATTTAATTATGGTGACGAAGAGAGTATGGACTCTCTTTCACTTTTAAATGGCCGACCCTTCCCTTAGACGGAAGTGTGTTTAGGTTTTTGGTAATTTTGCTTAACAAAGTATAGATCTATTTATTTTATATCTCTCCGCCTTTATAGGCCTCTTCGATTAACTTTCCATTTATTATAAACTTATAAAAAATTATTTTTTATGTTTGTTTATATGCGACCTTTCCTAATAGTAGGCGGTCCTTACTTGGAACCGAAGTTAATTAACATTGAGCCCGTTATATCGTATTTAACCTTTTAAGAATTTAATACTTTTTTAATTTTAATGTTTTATGAAAGAATTTCTTTGATAGTCTCGTACTGTTTTCAAAGATGAACTAACGTTTAGTTTTTTAGTCTCCGCAGTTGTTGACGTTCAGAACGTTCAACATGCGCTCTATCGTTACGATAGAGAGAGAGTGTATCACGGTTTCACGTTGCAGTAAGAGTAAACTGATTCTAGCGTTTCGTTCATTCTTTCTTAGCTTAAATGGTTTAAATTCTAAATAAAGGAACTTTTTATTTGGGAAACCTTTCAGTTTTTTCCTTTAGCAAATAACATGTTTTAACGATATATAATTGGGCTCTTCTCTCAGGTGCTAAATCAAGAGAGAAGAGAGAGAGAGATAGAGACGGAGGGAGAGAGAGGAGAATAAACGTTTCGTTCAAGCGGGTAACGTTGTTCTCGTTTTTTACTCTTCTCCCTAGTCGCTGTAGGGGAAGAAGGTAAAACGTTTCTAGGGTTTTATTCTTGTTCCCAGGCTTTATGCGGTGAGAGATTGTAAACGTAGTTTATTTGATCTAGTGTTTAGTCTCTTTTCCAGCCACTGAATTCTTTATCTTTTTTTTTATGTTTTTCTGTTGCATTGTTAAACTGTTTTTGCAATTACTACCTTTTAATGAAGGATAGGATTGCGTGTTTCAGGTAGAAATCAGTTAAAGTTTCGATTTCAGTGAAATAAGTGCAAACAGAAAATCAAAAGTGATAAAGTGATATGCGCAAAGTGTTACAGTGTTGCGTCCGAGGGTTCGTCTGTTCGTGCCAGTTGTTCACCTAGTCCGGGACCTCTTACAAGCTCCCAAGCCCAGGGGAGAAGTAATGTCGAACGACTTATGGGTTCCACAGGCCTTGATCGACGAACAGACGTTTTTCCCTCCGTGGTTTCGGGCGTATCTACCCACGTTAGCCGACGTGAGATCGCCCCACCCACACAAAGACGAGAGAGCCCATTTATTCCTCGTCTGCGGAAGAGGTTTCTCGTAAGAAACCATGGACCACATCTTGCAGCTTTTTAAGTGCAAGTCGGTCCCTTCCGCGCAAGTCCAACGGCCTAGGTGTAGCCACTGGGTCAGTTCGGACTCGCTGCAGTCATCCGACGACTGCACTCCTCCCAAGAGAGGCAAGGTGGTACCGCAACAGGCAGTAACTCCGTCTGTTGCCGCACCAGCTGTTTTAGACCCTCAGTCACAACGGACAGTAGCTCCGTCTGTTGCCGTTTTTTGTAGACCCTAAGTGGTCTTTACTGCAGTCTCTGCAGACTCAGTTAGCTGCGGTTATGCAGGAGTTTCGTGCGGAGAAGGTTGACACTGCTCTCGTTAGCCTACAACCTGCCACGGTTGTGCGCCCAGCTCACGCTGAGGCTGCCTGCTCCCACACTCCGGCTGCGGAGAGCTCCACCTCCGATGCGCAATCGACCCTGCCAGACGCATGTTAATGTTAGCCGACGTGCGGCACCCTCCGTTAACATGCGTGAGCTACCGCATCAGCAGTGGGAAGGTGGAGTCAAGCTGCCGTGTTTTGACGCGATGCGTTAGTTTCCGCAACCCACGGCAGTCCCCACCACGCACCACCACTCCGCTTTGGTTGTTGCCTGCTCCCACACTCCGACTGCGGAGAAGGTTGACGATGCACCCGTTTGCCTACAACCTGCCACGGTTGTGCGCCCAGCATGGCTGCCTGCTCCCACACTCTTGTTGTGAGAGCTCCTCCACCCATGCGCAGTCGACCCTGCCAGACGCATGCTGACTCCCACAGACACACGGAGCACTCCGTTGCCGTGCGTGAGCTACCACAAGCTGCCGTGTTTTGACATGGTGTGTCAGCCTCCGCAACCCACTGTGGTTACCGCCACTCGCCCGCAGCAGACTAGTCAGTCAGGAGTTGAGGCTTCCCCACACAGCTTTGGTTGTTGCCAGCTCACAGACTGTCAAGCAGTTACATGACGTTGCCTTCTGGTCTGCTACTAATGCACCATTGCTGTATGTCCTCACGCACCTGTTGTGGTTGACAGTTCAGTTTTTGACAGTTCACAGACTGTCAAGCAGTTACATAACGTTGCCTTCTGGTCTGCTGCTTATGCACCAGTGAGACCCTCACTGAGATAACCTAGCTTTTCTCGGACATGGTTCCTGTAGATGAGAAAGTGCTGTTCTCCCTCCTTCTGATATTCCTTTGAGGACTCTGTCATTTGGAGAGGAGCCTTAAGCTGCTTAGCCTCCTATGGACTTTAATTAAAGCATAACAAGGCTTCCAGGGATGGTAAATGGTTCCGCTTCGGTCGCTAACCCCGTCTGTTGCCACACCTGCTCCCATAGACCCTAATGGGCTTTGTTGCAAGACATGCAGTCCAAGCTTGTGTCCTTGATAGAGGATTTTTTACGGAGAAGAACCTCCTAGCCAACAACCTTCCTACCGGTTGGTTGTACGCCCTGTTGACGCTGAGTTATCCTACTCACGTCCGCCAGTTGAGGTGGTTCCTCCACCGGTGCGACCCAGTGTGGGTTGCCAGTCGCACGTTGACGTTAAGCGACTCTCGGAGGTGGTTGTGGACGTTCAGTGTGTCACTAGGAAGACGTTCAACAACCAGCAGAGGTGACTTGTTGTGACGCAGTGCGGCAACCTCAGCAGGTAGGGGGTTGACTGCACAACCCAGACAGTCTAGACAGTTTCGGGTTGACGCTGTACTTCCTCGCGTCCCCATGGTTGACAGTTCACAGACTGTGCAGCAGTACCATGATCTTGTGTCCGGCTCCGTCACGCATCCACCAGTGCGACCGGATTCAGCGAGTCAGACGTTGCCCACTCCGTTGCCGTTTCCTCATCAGTTTCGGATGAGGAACCCTCTGATGAGGACATTGCTGAACAAGACGATCAACCCCCAGCCCTGTTATCCATCCAGAAGATGCTGAAGAAGGAACACTGCCCTGTCAGGCTGTGGATGAGTCTGGTTAGGACACTGTCATCCGTGGTTCAATTTGTGTCACTTGGAAGACTACACCTCCGTCCTCTTCTGTATCATCTAGCTTTTCACTGGAAAAGGACAAGACGCTAGAAGCGGTCTCGATCCCGGTTTCCGGAAAGATAAAGTCTGGTCTGACTTGGTGAAAGGACTTTATCAACCTTTGAAAGGGTTTTCCCCTGACTGTTCAGACTCCCAACCACGTTCTCTTCTCGGACGCATCGGACGTAGGCTGGGGTGCGACATTAGGCGGTAGGGAATGCTCGGGATTATGGAACTCGAGTCAAAGGACAATGCATTTCAACTGCAAGAAGCTACTGGCAGTACGTCTGACCTGGAAAAGCTTCAGGTCTCTCCTTCAAGGCAAAGTGGTGGAGGTGAACACGGACAACACCCTGCTTTGACGTACATCTCCAAGCAAGGAGGGACCTACTCTCTGACATGGTACGAGTTCGCAAGAGACCTCCTCTCCTGTTCAACAGGTCTAGACTTTTCACTAGTAACGAGGTTCATCCAAGGCAACTTGAATGTCATAGCAGATTGTCTCAGTAGGAAGGGACAAATAATTCCAACATATTGGACCCTCCACAAGGATGTATGCAAGAGACTTTGGGCCACCTGGGGCCAGCCAACCATAGATCTCTTCGCAACCTCGATGACCAAGAGGCTCCCAATACTTTGCTCACCTATCCCGGACCCAGCAGTAGTTCATATAGATGCCTTTCTACTAGATTGGTCACATCTAGATCTATATGCATTCCCTCCGTTCTAGATTGTCAACAAGGTACTGCAGAAGTTCGCCTCTCACGAAGGGACAAAGTTGACGCTAGTTGCTTCCCTCTGGCCCGCGAGAGAATAACTCACCGAGGTACTTCGATGGTTAGTAGACGTTCCCAGAACACTTCCCCTAAGGGTGGACCTGCTACGTCTGCCACGCGTAAAGAAGGTACTCCAAGGCCTCCACGCTCTTCGTCTGACTGCCTTCAGACTATCGAAAGACTCTCGAGAACTAGAGGTTTTTCGAAGGAGGCAACCAGAGCGATTGCTAGAGCAAGGAGAACATCCACCCTTAGAGTCTACCAATCGAAGTGGGAAATCTTCCGAAACTGGTGCAAGTCAGTATCCGTATCCTCGACCAGTACCTCTGTAACTCAAATAGCTGACTTCCTCTTATATCTGAGGAAAGAACGATCTCTTTCAGCTCCCACTATCAAGGGTTACAGTAGCATGTTGGCATCAGTCTTCCGTCACAGAGGCTTAGATCTTTCCAACAATAAAGATCTACAGGACCTCCTTAAGTCTTTTGAGACCACGAAGGAGCGTCGTTTGGTTACACCTGGTTGGAATTTAGACGTGGTTCTAAGATTCCTTATGTCAGACAGGTTCGAACCACTTCAATCAGCCTCCCTGAAAGATCTCACCTTTAAGACTCTTTTCCTGATATGCTTAACCACAGCTAAAAGAGTCAGTGAGATTCATGCCTTCAGCAAGAACATCGGATTCTCATCCGAAACGGCTACATGTTCTACAACTTGGTTTTCTAGCCAAACACGAGCTGCCTTCTCGGCCTTGACCAATATCGTTCGATATTCCAAACTTATCGTATGGTTGGAAATGAACTAGAAAGAGTATTATGTCCTGTAAGAGCTCTTAAGTTCTATTTTAAAAACCTTTACGAGGCCCGTCTGAAGCTTTATGGTGTTCAGTTAAGAATCCATCTTTGCCTATGTCAGAGAATTCTTTATCCTATTTTATCAGACTGTTAATACGAGAAGCTCATTCCCTTCTGAATGAGGAAGACCAAGCTTGGCTGAAGGTAAGGACACACGAAGTTAGAGCTGTCGCAACTTCCGTGGTCTTTAAACAAAATAGATCTCTGCAAAGTATATTCGACGCAACCTATTGGAATAGCAAATCAGTGTTCGCGTCTTTTATCTTAAGAATGTCCAGTCTCTTTACGAGAACTGCTACACTCTGGGACCATTCGTAGCAACGAGTGCAGTAGTGGTGGGGGCTCCACCACTACAATTCCCTAATTCCAGAACCTTTTTAATCTTTCTCTTGAAATATTTTTGGGTTGTCCGGAAGGCTAAGAAGCCTTTCGCATCCTACTTGATTTGGCGGGTGGTCAAAATCATTTCTTGAGAAGCGCCTAGATTAGAGGTTTTGATGAGGACCTTTAGTATGGGTTGCAACCCTTCATACTTCAGCTCCTAGGAGTCGCTCAGCATCCTATGAGGATCGCGAGGCTCAGTAAGGAAGACGTACTTAAAAAGGCAGAGTAATTGTTCAAGTTGTCTTCCTTACCAGGTACTTATTTATTTTATGCTTGTTATTTTGAATAACTGCTAAAATGAAATACGGAATACTTAGCTCATAATGTCAACATGTAATGCTGGTCTCTACCCACCCCCCTGGGTGTGAATCAGCTATATGATCATCGGGTAAGTTTGATATTGGAAAATGTTATTTTCCTTAGTAAAATAAATTTTTGAATATACTTACCCAATGATCATAAATTAAAGGACCCACCCTTCCTCCCCAATAGAGACCCAGTGGACAGAGGAGAAAATTGGTTCTTGTTGACATCGAGTACTTGAGTACCTACTTGACAGATGGCGCTGTTGATGTACACCCCCACCTGTATAGCGATCGCTGGCGTATTCCGCCCGTAGGTTTTTTCTGTCGGGCAGCAGAGCTGACAGCTATATGATCATCGGGTAAGTATATTCAAAAATTTATTTTACTAAGGAAAATAACATATTAAGAATAACAGTTGAATGCTGGTCTTGTGATTCTCATTATAAACTTTTTACCTTATCCTATACTGGGATGGACGTAAGAGGGGTTCTCTGCGGTGTCTTCTGTCCTGCTCCCTTGTCTTCCCGAGTCTATGAGATTCAAGTCTTCACCTGTTCCTTTTCTACCATGATTTCCTGCGTTTTTACAGGGGTTTTTTCTGCTATTCTTCCATAATTACCCCTTTTACCCCTAAAGGACGTACTGGTACGTTTCACAAAAGCCATCTCTTTACCCCCATGGACGTACCGGTACGTCCTTGCAAAAAAATGCTATAAAATTTTTTTTTTCATATTTTTGATAATTTTTTGAGAAAATTCAGGCATTTTCCAAGAGAGTGAGACCAACATGGCCTCTCTATGACCAAAATGAAGGCTGTTAGAGCAATTTAAAAAAAATATACTGCAAAATGTGCTGGGAAAAAAATCCCCCCCTGGGGGTTAAGGGTTGGAAATTTCCAAATAGCCTGGGGGTAAAAGGGTTAATTATGAAATTTTGATAAAATATCTGAGATATATGATTTTAGCTGGGTTTGTGCTTGTACCTCCAAATGTTTGTAAGCTGGGTATTTTAAAATTTCACTTTATGTTTTTAGTGTCTTAAGTTATTCAAAGTCATCTAAGTACCAGATTAGAAACCATATTGGTTCTGTGTGAGAGATTATTGAGAGCAGATATTACTCAAGTCGGATGAAGATCCCCGTATCTCACATATCGAGAAAAATATTGTTACTCTTAAAAGGGTTACTGTTCAATAGAGCAGTTGTTCCGCATCCATTATTATTAGCATCAATGACCTTAGATGTCAGGATGCAAGAAAGCCTCAAGTCAGTCAATCAATCGTCCATTATTATTAGTTAATGACCTTAGATTTCAGGATGCAAGAAAGCCTCAAGTCAGTCAATCAATGGTCCATTATTATTAGTTAATGACCTTAGATGTCGGGATGCAAGAAAGCCTCAAGTCAGTCAATCAATCATCCATTATTATCCACATATCCTGACCACCTCAATCTTTTATAGAGTTTTCAGTAACCTACATTTAAAACTTGACGATATGTTGCGTAAAAAGGGAAAGGAACGAAGAAAACTGTTAAGTTCTGTTGATGTTTGAAGCAAGAAAATATTGAAACTATTTTATTTTGTTTGTTGTGTTGGTTATCATATTACAACTACTTATAACATACCGGTATATCTACTCCCCCCGCCAGTGGATAAGGCATTGGGAGGCCCTTTGCATGTTGCATAAGATTTTTATAACTCTGACCATCCTTTACATTCAGATCTCCCAGGACAATTCTATCCTGTTCGTAATACTAGGCAGGCAGTTAATTCTAATAGCCAGGCCTTCTCCATCACGAGGCTCAATACTACGCAGTACTCTAGAAGTTTTATTCCAGCTGTGACCAAGTTGTGGAATGATCTTCCTAATCGGGTAATTGAATCAGTAGAACTTCAAAAGTTCAAAGTTGGAGCAAATGCTTTTTTGTTGACCAGGTGGACATGAGTCTTTTTATAGTTTATTTATGACATATTTGTTTTTGTTGTTGTTAATAGTTTATATATGACATGCCTGTTTTGACGTTGTTACTTATTTTAGAATGATTTATTGTTAATTTGTTCTCTTCATTTATTTATTTCCTTATTTCCTTTCCTCACTGGGCTATTTTTCCCTGTTGGAGCCTCTGGGCTTATAGCATCTTGCTTTTCCAACTAGGGTTGTAGCTTGGATAGTAATAATATTAATAATATGCGTAGAAGGAGATGATGATGGTATCTACTTCAGTTTACATCATTAGTCCCCCTACGGTAGTAAATTTATTTATTATAATGATATTCCAAGAGGATCATAACTTTTTCCTTTACATAATATAACTAGAGGGGGGCTCAGTAGAGCGCTGACCTCCGTCACGGCAGCTTATCTCCCGACCTTAACCTTTGACCTTAACATGTATTAACCCTTTTACCCCCAGGCTCTTTGGAAATTTCCAACCCTTAACCCCCAAGGGGTTATTTTTTTCCCAGCACATTTTGCAGTATATTTTTTTTAAATTGCTCTAACAGCTTTAATTTTTGTCATAGGGAGGTCAGGTTGGTCTCATTCTCTTGGAAAATGCCTGAATATTTTCAAAAAATATCAAAAATATGAAAAAAAAAAATTTTATAGCATTTTTTTGCAAGGACGTACCGGTACGTCCATGAGGGTAAAGGGATGGGTTTTGTGAAACGTACCAGTACGTCCTTTGGGGGTAAAAGGGTTAATTGCCGTGGATTTTCATACGCTCAAATAAGAACCAAGTTTTGAGGTCTCTGTGACAACGGTATCCAAATTTATGGCTGATTACGTTAATTGGACATTTTTCTAGATTGTAACTTTGACCTTTGACCTCTGCCCTTCCAAAATTAATAATTTCCAGCATTTTACACACCAGTTAATCCCTGGAAGTTTCATTACTCTGCGATTAATATTGTGGCCAGGAAGCTGTTCACAAACAAACAAACACACAAACAAACAGGGGGTAAAACATAACCTCCTTCCAACTTCTTTGGTGGAGGTAATAATATTCCAAGAGGCATGAATTGTAGTAGGGATAGGAGTTTTTACAGCATCTTATTATTATTATTATTATTATTATTACTTTTACTATTATTATTATTATTATTACTTGCTAAGCTACAACTCTAGTTGGAAAAGTAGGATGCTATAAGCCTAGGGGCCCCAACAGGGAAGATAGGTAAGTGAGGAAAGGAAACAGGGGAAAATGAAATATTTTAAAAACAGCAACAACATTGATATAGATATCCCCTATATAAACCATAAAAACTTTTAAACAAACAAGAGGAAGAGAAATAGAATAGAATAGCGTGCTCGAGTATACCCTCAAGCAAGAGAACTCTGATGATATAAGGGATTTTGACGAAGGAAAAATCTATTTCTGGGCGAGGAACCTGTGTCGCTCCGTGAAATGCTTCTTAAAGCACCAATTCATAGGTGTAAATACTGCTAAATATACCAGAGAAAAAAGTTGCGGCCTTTAAACCTTTAAAAACAATCAATACTTTTCTAATCAGTTAAAAAAATAAACTTAGGTCAGACATTGTAACCTTAGTGTGTATCGGAATGACTTAGAGTAAGTTTAAAGGAATAATTGTCATTTGCAAAGCAAACTTAGAGTATGTAAAACCTCTACATTTCTTAAATGAGTCACTCTTCATAGTTTACATAGGACATATTCAATTAGGAATATATCCAGCTCGCTTACCCCTAAAGGGTGTCGGTATTAAAACTGGGGCGAGTGATACCACTACCAGAGGTCCCTTTCCAATTAGACTTCTCCTTCCTCAAAATCCCCCGTTACTACGAGGTGTCGTTCACTGCAGCTACTTGCCCCACCCCACCACCACCACCACCACCACCACCACCACCACCACCACCACCACCACTACCTATCCTTCCATCATTCCTTGTTAGCACCTGTGAACGTTCGGACGTGTGTTATTTTGTGTTTTTGAAGATGGGTATAGTTCCCTCTACTTCGGATGCCACCTTGCTTGATGGTACACTCGGGCACACTCTTATATCTTATATCTTATTTCTCTTCCTCTTGTTTTGTTAAAGTTTTTATAGTTTATAAAGTGATATTTATTTTAATGTTGTTGCTCTTCTTGAAATATTTTATTTTTTCTTGTTCCCTTTCCTCACTGAGCTATTTTCCCTGTTGGAGCCCCTGGGCTTATAGCATCCTGCTTTTCCAACTAGGGTTGTAGCTTAGCAAGTAATAATAATAATAATAATAAAGTGTATTCATTCCAGTTTTTATAGTTTATAAAGTGATATTTATTTTAATGTTGTTGCTCTTCTTAAAATATTTTATTTTTTTCTTGTTCCCTTTCCTCGTTCCCTTTCCTCACTGAGCTATTTTCCCTGTTGTAGCCCCTGGGCTTATAGCATCCTGATTTTCCAACTAGGGTTGTAGCTTAGCAAGTAATAATAATAATAATAATAATAAAGTGTATTCATTCCAGGAAACAAGTGAGTGTGGAGATGTCTCAGTGGGAAAGAAACGGACAATGGCTGTTTTCGTCCTTCACTCCCCTCAAGTCCCATCCGCTGTTGGCCGGGTTTTCCGACCACTCTCCGGAGGAAATGCGAGTCGTTGCGTACGAGGCCTTGAAGACTAATACATCTAGTGCATATGTAAGATTCGTTTGTATTGATACTCTTTTTATCCTTTTTTTTTTTTTTTTTTTTTTCTTTCAATTGTGTTACTGACTTTTCCTTTTCATGTATGAAACTGTAAAAGTGTAAGTGCATGAATTTCAGGGAAATGTAAATTGTACGTCTCTTCAAGACTTCAAGTTTTTTTTTTTTTTTTTTTTTTTTTTTTTTTTTTTTCTTTCCAATTGTGTTACTGACATTTACTTTTCATGTATGAAACTGTAAAAGTGTAAGAGCATGAATTTCAGGGAAATGTAAATTGTACGTCTCTTCAAGACTCCACGTTTATATGTGTACTTAACCTTAGCTTTGGCTCTTTCCATATTTTATATATCTGCTTCATGCTTCTTTGAAGATCTTTTTTTTTTTTTTTGATTTGATACTGGAGTTATGATTGATTTATAGGAAAAAGTAGCTAAACTATACTCAAGATTAAGTTGTGTTGCAAATCTTCAAATAAACCTGATTTTAGCTCAAAGATCTGTAGCTATATTGAATTGGTAAGCAGTTATAATTGTTTTTTTTTACAGCAAGATCAGTGGAACAAGTTACAGCAACAGTACAAGCAACTGCGTGATGCTTTAAGAAGTCAGACTCCAGATGCATATCAGGCTATGGTAAGTATTCCTTTTTTATTGCACAGTAAACGCATTTGTATAATGACTATAGTCAATTCTTTTTAGTGAGGCAGATTTGCACCGACTCGCAGGGGTGCCCTTTTAGCTCGGTAAAGTTTCCTGATCGCTGATTGGTTGGGCAAAATAATTCTAACCAATCAGAGAGCAGGAAACTTTTCCTAGATAATAGGGAACCACTGCGAGTCTGCAAATGTGCCTCATTAAAAAAAATTGGGTATAGTAGGTATATCATCATTATCATTACTTGCTAAGCTACAACCCCAGTTGGAAAAGCAGGATGCTATAAGCCCAGGGGATCCAACAGGGAAAATAGCTGAGCAAAGGAAATAAGAGAAGTGATTAACAGTTATAATAAAATATTTTAAGAACAGTAAAAATATTAAATATTTTATTTATAAACTATAAAAAGCATTTATCAAAATAAGAGGAAGGGAAATAAGATAGAACAGTGTGTCCGAGTGTACCCTCAAGCAAGAGAACTCTACCCCAAGACAGTGGAAGATCATGGTACAGAGGCTACCCAAGACTAAAGAACAATAGTTTGATTTTGGAGTGTCCTCCTAGAAGAGCAGCCTAGATGTTGAAATGGGCTCATACAATGGGAACCTTGTTTTACTTATTTAATGTCAATAGGAGCATGGCTGGTTATTCATTCCAAAGACATGAATAACTACCTGTATAACTCTCTAAATGGATAATAACCCGCGAATAGGGGGTTCTCTATTTACGTCTTGTTTGCAGGTTTCTCATAAATGGCAAAGACAAGAAACATCATTGAGCTGAGCCGACATTTTTAGCTCAGTTATGTCAGTGACTAGATGAGTGCGATTCATGGTGCAAGTTTTCACTCTTGTATGATTTTTCCTTTCTTTCTACATGACATGTAAACCCTCATCCTTTAATTAGGGAGACTGATTCAGTGCAAGCTGGAGACGGCCGTTAGAAATGGTTAATGAGTGGTTAACCAGCTGGTAAAGGGTGGGGGCGAGTAGTCTCCCCTATTTTCCCAACCGGAATAGTCTACTTTTGATTCGGCTGCTGACATGTACACCTTTACTGTCGGCTTATTATTAGATTTTCTCATTTTCTTTTTTTATTGCTAAACCTTCGCCAGGGTCTCTCATGGCAACGGCCAAGAAGACACTGAAGTCTTTTGCTTCTTCGGTTTCCTCAGCAGGTGCGTTTGCTTCCTTTGCCCCTGTGCTTATACCCCTGGTTTGGTACCCGATGCGTATGTATCAGGAGCAAAGAACACTCGAATCTGCATCGGCAGGCTTTTCAGGTTTTGGTGGTGTGTAGAGTACCTCCAGTGTATACTGCACCCCTTTGGAAGCTGGAATCTCTTCACCATATCTGTGCAGTCTACTGACGTCGAGGGGGAGCAGATGGCACCCGGACGGCTTCCGACCACGGTGGCCCAGAGTCACGGCAACATGTTACAGCTCTGGGGGTCAAGGACCCTATGTCTTGGCCCCATGCCATAATCCGGGCTCTGGTGGCCCTCAGCCAGATAGGAGTGTACGACCCTGTATACTTTCTGTTGCCTGGTTGATGGAGGAGCTCTCTTTGGTGCCCTTCATCACCCTTTCTTCCAGAATGGTGGGCTCCTACTCCTCCCTCTTCCAGCGAGATCTCGTTCAAGCTGGTTGAGAGGATAACACTATGCATTTGAATGCAGCGAAAGACAAAGAGTTGTGGGTGAACAGACCTTTTCCCTATCTTTTATCCACAGAGGAAGGATTACTTGCTATTCCAGCCGTCTGTGCTGTGATCCGTCCCATTGCTGCTGGCCTAACCTGGCCTTGCCGGAAGAGATGCCGGAGAAGAACACGCTCAAACTCGTACAAGACGAGATTTCGGGCTTCTACAGTCAGGTCATCCTGGTGGAGAATTCGACTGGAGGCTCGAAACCGGTCATCGACCTCTCTCTTCTGAACAAGTTTGTTGGTCACACCATATTCGGGATGGAAACAGTATGCTCTGTACTGTCTTCTGTCGGAGTGGGAGACTTCATGCTTTCATTTGACCTGAGGATTTTATGTGAGGAGTGTCTCATTTCAGTCCTAAGCAATGGACGAACTCCTGGGGATGCGGTTTTACTGGGAATTGTTCCTTGTACTTGTAGCAAACTTAGATAAATAGCACACCTCTTTGTGATCATGGTGAGATCTCGTGAGATTAAGGCTCTGTTGATGGACCTTGATGCTTATGGAGGTGTAGACCCAAATGGTATTTTTCCTTTGTTTTTTATAAAGACAGCAGATTTCTTAGCTCCAAAGTTATTTGTTATTTTGCGCAAGTTAGCAAGAAGAGGAGCTTTTAGCACTAGTTGGAGAATTGGTAATGTTACTCCTCTATGTAAATGTGTTTGTGGTAGCTCAAGTCCCACTGATTACCGCCCAATTTCCATAACTCCCATATTATCTAAAGTTTTTGAACGTCTTCTGGCAAAACGTCTTAATAGGTTTGCTGAAGGTAATCATCTACTCCCTAGTTTGCAATTTGGTTTTCGTAAAGGCCTTGGAGCATGTGATGCCCTTCTTACAATCTCCAATGCTGTACAGAAATCCCTTGATTGTGGTCGGGAAGTTCGTATGATTGGCCTTGATTTTAGTGCTGCCTTTGACCGTGTTAATCATGAGGCCCTTGTTTTCAAACTGAAACAGTTGGGAGTGGGTGGGTCGTTTCTTAGCATTATTATTGATTTTTTAAGTAATAGATCTCAAAGAGTTGTTGTTGATGGGCACCATAGTGATTATAGGAATGTGATATCCGGTGTTCCACAGGGTAGTGTTCTTAGCCCATTACTTTTTATACTATATACACATGACATGTGGTTTGGCCTAGAAAACAAGCTTGTTGCATATGCAGATGATGCTACTCTCTTTGCATCAATTCCATCCCCTGAATATAGATCTAGGGTTGGTGAATCCCTTAATAGAGATTTAGCTAGAATTAGTGCATGGTGCAAATTATGGGGTATGAAGTTGAATCCTAACAAAACTCAAAGTATGATTGTAAGTAGGTCAAGGACGGTGGTTCCTCAACATCCGGATCTCAGTATTGATAATGTTTCTTTAAATATGTATGACTCTTTCAAAATTTTAGGTGTGATTCTCGACAGTAAATTTACTTTTGAGAAACATATAAGGTCTGTGTCTTCTTCAATTTCACAAAAATAGGCTTATTGAGAAAGTCTTTCAAGATTTTCGGTGATCAATCTATTCTGAAGAAGTGTTTTAATTCTTTCATTCTACCTTGTTTTGAGTATTGTTCTCCTGTCTGGTCTTCAGCTGCTGATTCTCATCTTAATTTGTTGGACAGAAACTTACGGTCTATTAAATTTCTTATTCCTGATCTAGATATTAATCTCTGGCACAGTCGTTCAATTAGTTCATTATGCATGTTGCATAAGATTTTTCACAACTCTGACCATCCTTTACATTCAGATCTCCCTGGACAATTCTATCCTGTTCGTAATACTAGGCAGGCAGTTAATTCTAATAGCCAGGCCTTCTCCATCACGAGGCTCAATACTACGCAGTACTCTAGAAGTTTTATTCCAGCTGTGACCAAGTTGTGGAATGATCTTCCTAATCGGGTGGTTGAATCAGTAGAACTTCAAAAGTTCAAAGTTGGAGCAAATGCTTTTTTGTTGACCAGGCGGACATAGTCTTTTTATAGTTTATTTATGACATATTTGTTTTTGATGTTGTTGATAGTTTATTATATGACATGTCTGTTTTGACGTTGTTTCTTATTTTAGAATGATTTATTGTTAATTTATTCTCTTCATTTATTTATTTCCTTATTTCCTTTCCTCACTGGGCTATTTTTCCCTGTTGGAGCCCCTGGGCTTATAGCATCCTGCTTTTCCAACTAGGGTTGTAGCTTGGATAGTAATAATAATAATAATGGTGGAAAGGAAGAACTGTTATCAAGGGGAGAAGAGTTAATTTGCCGTCTCTTCTTTCTCTAGCAACTCCTCCACTTCCTATTCCTTTCTTCAGACACTTCTTAGAAGTAGGAAGCGCCATTGTTGTGCATGCGGAAGCCCTTTAGCAAATGTTTCTTGAGAATTCCAACATGTGTTCTTTTCTTTTGGGAGGGAGTAACATGTAACTTACTGACCTTTTCTTAGGTGGGTTTGTAGGTTTGTAGGCCAGGTAAGGCTGAGTATTACTCCTACCTTCATCATGACTGTTATGTCATGGGAGAAATGGCCTGGTCCCTAGTAAGGTGCTCTCATTCTGGAAGGTGTATTCGGTTAGTCGAACGGATATGATCCCAATATGGCAGTCTTTATCCTTGGATTGGATGCAGCTCAGTCGGGAACCCACACCGATTCTTTATGCCTGGCGAAAGTGAAACATTACACTTCCTTGTCTTTAAGAGCAGTTCTTTTTCTGGAGGGAGAGACGGAACTTACCCACTGACCAGTTCTTTCATGATTCGTCAAGCGGATTACTGTATGAGTATGATGTAACGGCTACTACTGCGGCACCCTGAGAGGTCCCATGCTCACAGACTACCGGCACCGTAGACCAGATAATTATTATTATTATTACTCTTAGCTAAGCTACAACCCTGGTTAGAAAAGCAAGATGCTGTAAGCCCAAGGGCTCCAAAAGGAAAAAATACCCCAGTGAAGAAAGGAAATAAGGAATTAAATAAACGATATGAGAAATAATAATATTAATAATTATTATTATTATTATTGATACTATCTAAGCTACAGCCTTAATTGAAAAACCAGGATGCATAAGCCCAAGGGCTCCAACAGGGAAAAATTCCAGTGTGGAAAGGAAATAAGGAATTAAATAAACGATATGAGAAATAATAATAATAATTATTATTATTATTGATACTATCTAAGCTACAGCCTTAATTGAAAAACCAGGATGCATAAGCCCAAGGGCTCCAACAGGGAAAAATTGCCCTATGAGGAAAGGAAATAAGGAAATAAATAAACTATAAGAGTAGTAGTGAAGAATTAAAATCAAATATTTTCAGAGCAGTAACAACATTAAAATAGGTCTTTCATATATAAATTATAAAAAGTTCCAAAAAAAGATGAAGAGAAATAAGATAGAATAGTGTGCCCGAGTGTACCCTCAAGCAAGTGAACTCTAACCCAAGAAAGTGGAAGGCCTTGGTACAGAAGCTATGGCATTACTGAAGACCAGAGAATAATGGTTTGATTTTGGAGTGTCCATTTCCTAGAAGAGCTGCCTACCATAGCTAAAGAGTCTTCTACCATTACCAAGAAGAAAGTAGCCACTGAACAACTACAGTGCAATAGGATGAAAAAAAAATTAATGGTAATCTCTGTGTTGTCAGGTGTATGACAGATGAGAATGTGGAAAGAGTAGGCCAGACTATTCAGAGTATGTGTAGGCAAAGGAAAAATGAGCCATAGACAGAGAGAGGGATCCAATTTAGTACTATCTGGCCTTTCAAAATACCCAATAACTCCCTAGCGGTTGTATCATTGGGATGGTTTGGTTGAAAATAAGATGCGAAAGGCAACGAATGTTATATCCCCCTGGAAGTATAATATGATGCCCTGAAACTGGGAGACAACTCTTTGTCGTCTCCGCATTGCTCACACTCGGTTGACACATGAATATCTGGTTACAGGACAACACCAGCCATATTGCAACGACTGTTTGGTACTCTTAATAGTGAGGTATATGTTGACCAAATGCTCCACATATAGTAGTGAAAGAAGTAGATGTCTGTTTGAGGCTAGAGGTGAGGATGGCAGGTTCATCCTTGCCAAGATTCTTGGACATGATGCGTCCTACCATGCTAGAAGTATTTTTAGCTTTACTTCAGAAGCGGGTCTTCTGAAAGCTATTTAACTTAAAATATCTATGCTTTTATGGTTTTAATTGAATATTCTTTTATTCTTTATTTATAATAAATGATGGTGTCAATGACCTTAGATGTCAGGATGCCAGAAAACCTCAAATTAATCAATCAATCAATCAATCAGTGTCAAACAATGGCTGGTGCCCTTACCAACCTACTACCTGCATGCACCTATTACTAACCTGAGGAGGTCCTCATAGGGATCATTCTCTCTGGACTGTCTCAGGCTCTCCACAAAGTCAAACATTTGAAGGAGGGTTGTTATGTCCCCTTTGTTGTCTCACAGGTTGTGTGACAAAGACCCAATACCTGTCTTGTCTCGAGCACCAGCTTGGTACCTTCTCAATCCTATCCCTCGTGAAAATTGGCATAAAGATCTCTTATGTCACATCAAGGCAATGCAGTGCTACTTGAAGAGGACCCGACACATCGTTTGTGAGTGTTGCAGCCTTCTCGCTAGCCCCAGCGGAAACTAGAATGAAGTGTTTAGACACTGTTCCTTCTGTCTCAGTGAGGCTGTGTTTGCTTGCAGATGCAACTTTGGTCAGTGCTTACCTCTGCTATCTCAAATAAAAACTCACTAACCTAGCCCTGTGTTCTGCCTTCCGGTTTAGCTGTTGGTGTACTTGGCGCTGAAATTTGGTCTGAACATGTTAGACCACCTTTGCGTCATTGTACCTCGACCAACCCTCTCCAACCCTAGGCTGTAGGACAAAAGTGGTTACTCTGACAGGTGGATGGGCTGGATTTCCCCTTCATGCCACTATATATACTTAGTTAACTATTCAATGGTCATTCCTATTTCAAGGTATTTTGGTTTGTATCGTTATGAAAATACAAATTACTTTAAGAATTTGTTATATTAGGAATAAGATTGGCTCACAATTGACTTATGATTATCTACAATTTGTATCATTGAATTTGATAAATTTTAGTAGTAGGACCTCATTTTAGGCATGTTTCATTAAAGTCGATTGCTGCTTGAGTAGTATTTATCTTATAGTTGAGCTTTTCTATTGCTCGTATTTTTCTTCTTTCATGAGTACTGCATTCCGCCAGTAACTGCTATGTTTGTCATCAGTAGGGAGGAGCAAAATACATAAAAAAATCTATATTTTACTAAAAGTAAACTTTTCAAAATCGGTACATTAAAGTTTGACTGCTATGCATTATGAAAGGGTGCCGAGTGTCTCCTTTCATCGTCAGGCTAAGTCTGGATGAATGGTGTCGAACTCGCTATATGTATGCAGCTGGGTTGGCTCGTCACGTCAGATGCTGGTCGATGATTGGTGCTCGTGGTTGGAGTCTGTATCTGGTCTGGGATGGAGCTGCTCTCCCATTGTCTGGGGCGCTCGTTGGGAGGGGATCTGTAGCAGTCAGGCCGCTACTCTGCTTACAGCCGTCGAAGTTAGGTGGAGTCAAGGTTTGAGTAGGTTCAGGCGGCACTTCTGGTGTTGCGCGATGATTGGCCAACGAGCTGCCTGAGCGGGGCTCTAGTCAGGCAAGCAGTTTGGCAGCCCATAATCGAGGTTCAGGGACTCCCAAGCTGCTTGCTAATTTGGGCTCTAGTCAGGCAAGCAGTTTAGCAGCTCCTAATCGAGGCTCAGGGACTCCCAAGCTGCTTGCTAATTTGGGCTCTAGTCAGGCAAGCAGTTTGACAGCCCATAATCGAGGTTCAGGGACTCCCAAGCTGCTTGCTAATTTGGTGAGGCACTCTTGGGAGTCTCAATCACAGGCAAGCTGCCGAGGCACTGATGGCCGTTGTCATCGTCCTTGTTTCCAAGTCGATTGGAGGTGCTTCTAGGAGAGGAGGGGAGGAGGAACATTTGTGTGTTCAGATTTAGTCTTTCTTGCTGGGTGAGCAGGGCCTCCATGATCGTAAGTCTTCTGCTATCCGGGGCACTGCCGATGATTTTAATATTACTCAGGATATTCTCTCATACCACATTCATTATTGTGCATGATGAGTTGGTGCATAATGATGGCTCTGTTGAATGTAGCAGGACAATCTTTTAGAATGATTCAACGTCATCATTCCAAATAAATCAATGTTGAACCTCTTCAGAAAGTCCTGCATGGGAGAGGCCGGGTTATTTTCATTATTAAGATGTCTTGTCCTCATAGTCTGGTAGTAAATAATATTTTGATGTCGGAGTCCTCTTGCACGGGTGTCACATTCTTCGTAATAATGTCCCTTATGGCCTTCTCATCCTATTGGTACTGGCTTTACAGATGCCTCTGCAGCATAAGTTGACTCATGAAGGCATGTGATCGAACCCCTCCCGACAAGCGTTCTAGCCAATGGGAGGGCAGCTCCAGCCCAGACCAGATACAGACTCCGCCCACAAGCAATAATCAACGACCAGTGCCCAACATGACGAGCCTACCTAGCCGTACATAGAGCCAGCTCTACACTACTCATCCAGGCTTAGCCTGATGATGGGAGGACACACCAGGCATCCTCTTGTAATGCGCAGAAGCCGAACTTTGTCGTACCAATTGTGACGAGTTTACTTTTAGTAAAATAGATTTTTTCTATGCCTTTTGCTCCTCCCTACCGATGATAAACATAGCACAGTTACTGACGGAATGCAATATTGATGACAGAAGAAAAATATGAACAATAGAAAAGCTTGGCTATAAGATAAAAGCTACTGAGGCAGCGATCATCTTTATTGAATTTGAGATATATATTTTTTATGCAAATCTTTGATATACAGTATGTACATTTTATACATCATATTGTATGATTAAATTGATTAAAATACTTTACCATACAATTATTTCCTGCTACATTTTTGATTTGATGAAGTTTTTAATAATATATCCTTGTTAATATTATCAACAAAATTTATTAATAAGTATAAAAATTTTATGACATTTAGGGATGGCATGCAAAAATAATGTAATATATTACTAAGGTATATTTAACCTCATGCTGTATCACCTGTTGCTTACAGAAAGAAGTTTTCTATTCTAAAAGCAGTTCTGACCAGCAACTGCAAAGTCCATCTCAAACCGGGAAGTCGGGAAGCTTGTTTGGCAAGCCAGCAGGTACGTTATTCGGCGGAAGTCCCAGCATCCCGGCCCAACCAGGTGCGGGTCTTTTAGGAGCAAAACCTCAGTCTTCCATTTTTGGTGGAGGAGGATCTCTGTTTGGAGGAAACCAGACATCTTCGTCGAACGTGTTTGGCGATTCGGCCAAGAAAACATTATTCGGTGGACCGGCAAATCTCGGAGCGCAGAGTCCAAGCACCTTTGGCGCTCAGCCGAGTGCATCCCCTTTTGGAGGTGGCGGCACTAGCTTGTTTGGGAGCAGTGGCGGGAGTGTATTTGGGGGTTCTAAGATGCAAGGCAGTCTTTTTGGAGGAAGTTCTGCTACAAACCAGACTTCCGGAAGTATTTTTGGTGGTGGAGGTAATGCCAGTACAACAACAGCAAGCATATTTGGAGGTGGAACTTCAACAAATCCTGTTACTTCAACCACTGGAAGCATATTTGGAGGGGGAGGCACTGCAAACCCAGCTGCTGCAGCCACTGGTAGCATTTTTGGAGGAAATTCCGCTAATGCTGCAGCACCGGCTACTGGAAACACTTTTGGAGGCAGTAATAATGTAGCTACCTCAACAAGTGGAAGTGTATTTGGAGGTGGTCAAAATCAAACCTCTAGTATATTTGGAAACAATAATCAAACTACCACTCCAACCTTTGGCTGGGCAAGTACTCCTACAACCACCAGCAGCGTGTTTGGAACTTCAAACACCACCAGCAACGTATTTGGTTCTTCCAATGCTAACACAACATCCGGAAGTGTTTTTGGAACTAACCCTAGCCTATTTGGTGGCTCGCAAAATCAGAATCAACCCAGCACTCCTCTTTTTGGTAATTCTGCTCCAGGTACCTCCAGCATCTTTGGCGGAAACCCCGCGACGAGCGAAGCACCGGCGCAGAACGCTCCCGTCTTCGGTCTAAATGTGAACGCCAGCAGTCCATTTAGTGGAAGTGGTACCACAGCCTCTACGAGTGGTGGAACAGGCCTGTTCGGAGGTGGCGCAACCTCTGGGTTACAGTCTGGTGGTAGTATTTTTGCGAGCTCTAGTAACTCCTCAGGAAGCCCTGGACTTTTTGGTAAACAGCCAGATTCCCAGCCCAGTCCACAGGTAAATACAGGAGGTCAGACACTTGGTGGGGGAAAATTACCTGGAAATGTAAAAGCAGAATGGTTCACACCATTGGATCAGCTGGATCCCGCAGATAAAGGACAGTTCGAGGCTGAAGCGTTTACGTCTATACCGTTGTGTCCTCCTCCGGTTGAACTTTGTTTTTAAGTTTCCCACCTCTTGATAAGTTTATAGTTGCTGATAGAAATGTGCAGTATTATTTTTATTCTTAAATGGTTTCCTGTTCTCTGTATAGTACACTGTAGATAATAGTAACGTGAAAGCTATGACTTTTTTTTATGTACATTGTAATCCAAGCTGTAGAAAAATAATTAAAGATTGATGAATGATAGATATGTATGAAACCTACACTCTCTCTCTCTCTCTCTCTCTCTCTCTCTCTCTCTCTCTCTCTCTCTCTCTCTCTCTCTCTCTCTCAGAATTCTATGTAAGAATGCTTACACTTAGAGTAAATTATAAATATTCTGAATTTTTTGTTATAATAACTTCTTTTTGCATGCTAAGGTTTCATGGGAAGTTTAGCGGTATTACGAAACGCTCCCGTAGGTTTTTGTAGCCAATATTCAAAGCAGGTCCACAATATATATGTGAAAGGAGAATCTATCCTTTAGGAAATACCTGATTTTTTAACATATTTTTTTTTTTTTATGAAAATGAAAAGAGAGAACAGGAAAGGCCCTGCCCGTATGTAAGGTTAAAGGTAGTAATTTTGATTTTTAATAAGTGTACTTTCATCAGGTAAATTAAAATGACATCTTTGATAATTAAGAATAACTTTAGATCTAGATAGATGTATAATGATCATGTAAATATTTTTGTTAATGTACAAAATTTTCTTCATGCTTTTTTTTTGTGTTATAATTGCTATATATATGTTTGTAAAGACCCGATTTTCATGAAGCATTTGTTTTAGTTTCCCATCATGGAGTTTTTAATATCTTTTGCGGACAAACTAGGGCTGCCAAAATTGAGCTTTATTGCTCTTCTAAAAGGTTTAAAAAAAGGTTTAAAGGCCGCTCATGAATGCCAGAGGCCAGGGATCACCAGACTGGGGCTCGAGTTCCGCACAAACTCCTTAGTTCCTTTGGTCTCTGCAACCTCGCTTTCCTTGTGAGCTAAGGATGGGGTGTTTAGGAGAGACTAAAGGACTATCTGCTGAGTCATCGGCAGCCATTGCCTGGCCCTCCTTGGTCCTAGCTTTGGTGGAGAGGGGGCTTGGGCACTAATCTTATGTATATATGGTCAGTCTCTAGGGCATTATCTTGCTTGATAGGGTAATGTCAGTGTCCCTTGCCTCTGCCATTCACGAGCGGCCTGTGAAGCTTCAAGGAAACATATATGGTAACTGGGTTTAAAGAAAATTAATCAACATACCAGTATAATAACTCAATGCATTATCCGTCCATATACCAAGGCACTTCCCCCAATTTTGAGGGGTAGCCGACATCAACAAATGAAACAAAACAAAAAAGGGGACCTCTACTCTCTACGTTCCTCCAGCCTAACCAGGGACTCAGCCGAGTTCAGCTGGTACTGCTAGGGTGCCACAGCCCAACCTCCCACATTTTCCACCACAGATGAAGCTTCATACTGCTGAGTCCCCTACTGCTGCTACCTCCGCGGTCATCTAAGGCACCGGAGGAAGCATGCATTATAAGGGAAATTAAAAACCTCATTTCTTTAAATATGAGTTTATACATGTAAAATACTTGTATAAGCATCTGGTATATGAAATATTTCTAATACTATATCAATAAATAATCAATTTTTCTGCCCTTCAAAGAAAAGGCATGTCCATAAAGTGCTATTTAATATATACAGTAAAGTATGTTGGTTAAATCTAATGCAGTTATACTGTCAAAGCTTATGTTTTTTAAACACATTTTAATACTAGAACGTCTTAAGAATTAAGCTGACACACACTGACAGCTATGTATAGGTTTGTGTCATTTGATAAGATCTATTTCCACTTATTATTGTTTTTAGCATTAAAATTCATCAAAATTTGCTCTCAATTTTCAGGGAATAAATTTTAAAAATCATCATCAGCTGAATGAATCTATTACAAGTTTATAAAATTTTTAAGATTCATCAAAATTTGCTCTCAATTTTCAGGGAATAAATTATAAAAATCATCATCAGCTGAATGAATCTATTACAAGTTTATAAAATTTATAAAAAAAAATTCATATTCGATACAGTTTGCTTGTTATTGGGAGTAAAATCAAAATTGAACACTTAATTTTGAGTAACTTACCTCGACATCCATAAAAAATTCCTGTACCACTTAGATTATCAGTATGCTTATTATTTTTTTTAGATATGAAGCCAAATAACAAATAAATGGATGTCTATAGAATGTGGACACCGTTGGGCAAGACGTAATTTCACGCAAACGTTGTAGAATTAATCAAAATAACAATGTGGTTCATGAAGTTGATTACATCAAGAGAGACATTACAAAAGTTTGCGAGATAAAGACGTCTGAAAACTACTATTTGGGTTTCATATCATACTGATTGCGGTCAATTTATCATACTTTTGACATTCATGGTAGAAACATAATGCAAAATCACTGAAAGGCAATTTTTAAACTGCTTAAAACTATCTACGCTGTACAATGTCTGCTTCTGGAAATTTTGCCAACTCAAGTATCATAAAATTCTGTCGAGCACTGTTTAGCAAATCCATACTTTAGTTTGGCATCACTGTGTGTGTATTTTGCCATGTTCATCATATCGAGACATCTCGTATCTATTTATTTTTGTGGAAATGTCATCATAAGACCTTCGGTTGAAACGGGACAAGTATTGACTACAATTCCAAAATGTTTTGCTCCGTTTATGACAAGTATAATACCAAACTTCTGTCTTTTTCTTTCACGTTTGTGACAAGTATGATATTGATCTTCTTACTCTTTATGTTAGGATTTTATGTCATTCATACTGTACTACAATTCCAAAATGATTTGCTCCGTTTATGACAAGTATAATACCAAACTTCTGTCTTTTCCTTTCATGTTTGTGACAAGTATGATATTGAACTTCTTACTCTTTATGTTAGGATTTTATGTCATCTCATTACTTTTCATTATAGCCTCAAGCAACTTTACTTACAATATGGATTCCAGGCAAGAATTTTCATCACAAAATGTCTTCTATTTTGCACCAGGGGCTAAACATTACATTAACAAAATAATCAGCGATTAACGCTTTCACCCCCAATGGACGTACAGGTACGTCCTTGCAAAACACTGTTATTTACATGTTTTTGCATATTTTTGATAACTTTATGAGAAACTTCAGGCATTTTCCAAAAGAATGAGACCAACCTGACCTCTCTATGACAAAAATTAAGGCTGTTAGAGCAATTTATAAACAAAATATAGCAAAATGTTGAAAGTTCAACATAGCTTGGGGGTAAAAGGGTTAATTATACAGAGGATAATTGTATCAAATGCCTAACTACTTCATTCAAGAATTCCACTGACATTTTTGGCACGTTTTGTGAATCGTACGACAAAATATCTCTCGGAAAGGCACTCGTTTTATACCCAGAGGTTATGTAAAGCACTATCAACGTCTGTTAACGAGTCGTCAAAAGGCTGGCCATTTACTCTTCTGATGACCCTTTTAGCACTATCTTTTGCCGATACTTCTAAAGGGATTTTGACGAAGGAAAAGTCTATTTCTGGGTCGATCTGTGACGGCCTGATCGCGCAAGGGTTGTAACCTCTGCATTCCATGCTTTTATCTTTCTCTAGTATATTTGGAAGATTTATATTGGAAAAGTGTAAAGAAGGACCCTTTTCACCGGGCGTCACAGGTCTCTCTCCAGAAATAGATTTTTCCTTCGTCAAAATCCCTTTTCTGGGCGAGAAACCTGTGTTGCCCAGTGAAATGCTCCTCTAGCACCATTTCTAAGTTATAATTACTGCTGGATATACCAGAGAAAAAGAGATGCATGGAATGCCAGGAATAAACCCAGCTCGCTCACTCTTTAAGTGTCAGTATAGATAACTGGGGCATGATAGAGCCATGACCAGAGGTCCCTCTCCAATTAGACCTCTCCTTCATCAACATCCCCTGGAACAACGAGGTGCCATCCAACACCTTCATTGTTTATTTCGATTACAGAATATTAAGATTAAACTGTGAGAAATCGAATGCATTAGGATTTGTTGTTTCTCAACAAACATAAGTGGGTAGTGAGAAAATTGCTTGACCCTTTTACCCCCAATGGACGTACTGGTACGTTTCACAAAACTCATCCCTTTACCCCCATGGATGTACAGGTACGTCCTTGCAAAAAACTGCTATTTACATTTTTTTGTATATTTTTGATAACTTTATGAGAAACTTCAGGCATTTTCCAAAATAATGAGACCAACCTGACCCCTCTATGATAAAAATTAAGGCTGTTAGAGCAATTTAAAAAAAATATATTGCAAAATGTGCTTGAAAAAAAAACGCCTGGTGGTTAAGGGTTGGAAAGTTCCAAATAGCGTTGAGGGTAAAAGGGAGACTAAAATACCCCTTTTTTTAGAAAATATTGTTTCAGGCTAAAATTGTTAATTTTTAAAGTACATATTGAATAAGCTAATGATGTTGACATACTAATCTGTGGAATTTTTTAAGTTTTTTTAATGTTTGCCGTAGGAATATACTGGTACATTAAATAGTGTAGGCTACTTAAAATATTAAAGGAATGTCTTCAGGAAAGAGATTCTATGTTCACTATATATGTTAAATAACGTACATGGGGATACATTTTATTTTCACTAGATAAAGCTTTTATGAGCACTCAAAGAAAGTTACACAGATAAAAACACCGTCCTTTAACTTCACGTCGTACATACTGTACATCTCCCCAGTTGTAATATATCTTTGTTACTGGTCTGCATTTTATTCAATGCAGATACTGGTGCTACAGGGTCTCATTCCTCAGCACCAGGCTATATAGCTCAAATTCATAAATGTAATCCAACCAATGTAAATACAGCAACAGGTGACCCTCAATTCTTTGTTTGTTCCAACACAGATACTTACCTCGAACTACTTTCTTAGGAGTTACCTGTAATCTCCTCTCAACCGACCAGAGTTTTGTGTAGTATACCCTACCTCCGTTTTCTATGGAGGACTAACCCAGGAGTAAGGAGAACGTGCCCTGAGGGTAGACCTGAGCTAGGTCGGCGTTAGCTTGGGTCTTGCTAGTCAGTAAGTTCTCTGGTCGCGTCGTGATACCATCACGCCGCTCTCATTCTCTTACGACCCTTTGTGTCCCGACTCGTGTGTCCCACGTGGTTACCGCGTGGTATCTCTGTGCTTTTCCCTTGTGTTCTCAGGTGACCCTCAATTCTTTGTATTCATCATCATCTCCTCCTACGCCTATTGACGCAAAGGGTCTCGGTATAGGCTTTCCCAAATCATTCACTTTACCGGATGAAACTCTCCTTGTATTAGTTGAAGCATGATAACTCTCGAATATCGTTCAAAGGGTTCGACATAAATTTACGAACACAGAATAAATAGTGTACTGTTGTGTACTTGATGTTTGTTTTTGTTTTGTTAATCATTACTTTCTTTTTTTCTTTTGGTTTTCATTACTAGAAATTCTGTTTCATTGAAGCTTGCCAGACTTTTTATTTTATATTTGAGTACAAGCAAATTGCCATGAGGAAATTCTACACTATGATTGAAGATAATAAATGGCTTTAAGATGTTCCCATTTCATCAAACTAGAAATTAGCAGGTAATTGAAGGCAACATTATTTTTCTTGATGTTCAGTAGATGGTTCTTGTACCACTATATATTGCTTGCTCGCAGGGCAGTAGTTAGCATCTACTCGTTAAGCTTGCATTGAGAATTGATCTTGGAAATTTATCAGAATTGTTAAAGCTAGTTTCCACTGTGACTTTTCATGGCTATGATCATTCCTCCGTTAGTTTTCTCGTTCTTGTTCGAGTGGGGACGACGTCTTCTCGCTTACTGAGTTGGAGAAAAGAGAGGACGTTAGACATGACAGAAAGCAGGGTGGAGAATTCCCCAATGTTATTTCCAAGACCACTAAATGCATGCCTTGGCTTGCTTACAAACATGTTTCTAGCACTGAGAGTTCTTCAAGGGCAATGAAATTAAATACTGTACAGGTATTTACAGTTCTTCAAAGAGAATGTTATTGTTCCTAAAGGCCTTTAGTCTCTTATTAGTTTGTACTTGATACAGTGCAAACTCCCTGTAAATAGTAAAACCATTTCATATAGATATCAAGTATTAAAATACAGTAATGTTATATGTGTAAACATTAATCTAATAACCATCTGATACTTTTTTGAGTTTGCTTTCTAATAAAGGCATACCTGCTTTGTTTTTGGTGAATGTATCAACAACAAAAATGGTAGGATAGGGTACTGCATCGATTTTCTACACAGAAACGTGTCATTAAAGAAATGATTGCCTGCTACGTCAATACTAAAGACTACTAAAGACTACATCGATGTCTGCATTGTTTGAACCCAAATTCCTATCGACAATTAACTGCGATGCAATGCCCAGTACCCAAGACCTATTTTTGATTCCCATTATCATAAGAGCACGTAACGGTCTTCCTTTTCCTCATCGTTGCTGCCATTATTTTGGATATTGCTTTTTACAATGCACTGTTACCCAAGTTTCATTGACTGATATTGCTCTTTGCGTTTGTTGATATATCAGTTTTTTTTCTATTTTTACAATTTATTTCACAGCATATATTTTCTAGATGCACGCTCCAAATTATTTTTCATACATACATACATACATATACCAAGGCACTTCCCCCAATTTTGGGGGGTAGCCGACTTCAACAAAGAAACAAAAACTAAAAGGGGACCTCTACTCTCTACGTTCAGCTGGTACTGCTAGGGTGTCACAGCCCACGAGTTCAGCTGGTACTGCTAGGGTGCCACAGCCCACCCTCCCACATTATCCACTACAGATGAAGCTTCATAATGCTGAATCTCCTAGTGCTGCTATTTCCTATTTTTATAATTTTTTCACAGCATATATTTTCTAGATGCACGCTCCAAATTATTTTTCATAATGTTGATAATTGCTTTAATAAAAGTTATGAATTTTAACATCTCTCAAAGAATTTCCATGTTGACATTGTGATGTGAGGTTTAATATCGCAGAATAAAACCTTACGGTACACTCATGAATCGGCATTTCCGTGTCAAGATCTCTGTACTGTATGGTATTCGTGCTGTTGCATACCTATTTGTGTCTGTTGAAATCTCATTTAATTTTCTTTATCTCTCTTTTTACAGCATTTTTCACATATCGTATATTTTTAGATGCATGCTCCAAATTATATTTTCATAGTGTTGATATCAATTTTAACATCTCGCAAAGAATTTCTACGTTGAGATTGTGGTGTAAGGTTAATGTTGCTGTATAAAAGCTTACTGTATGTTCGTGAATTGACATTTCTGTACCAAAAATACCTGTATCTACTGTATAGTATACATGATGTAGATTTTTGTGATGTAAAGTTAACGTTACTGTATAAAACCTTACTGTATGTTCGTGAATTGACATTTCTGTACCAAAAATACCTGTATCTACTGTATAGTATACATGATGTAGATTTTTGTGATGTAAAGTTAACGTTACTGTATAAAACCTTACTGTATGTTCGTGAATTGACATTTCTGTACCAAAAATACCTGTATCTACTGTATAATATACATGATGTAGATTCTTGGGCAGGATGCGTTGTAATATACTAGCAGAATTTTTAGCTTTATTTCAGAAGCAGGTCTTCTGAAGTCTATTTAACTTTAAAAAGGACATCTTGGCTTTTATGGCTTATAATTGAATTTCCTTTTATTCTCTTATACCAAATGATGGCAGCGTAAATGACCTTCGATGTCAGGAGGCCAGAGAACTCAAAATCAATCAATCGTGGTGTTCCATCTGAGATCGTACTCTATATCGGGTCATTTCCATGAAGAAATTACTAAAGAAGTACAGTAAGATTTAAGCGTTGAAAAGACCAACAGGATTTTATCGAGATATTCCTCTTCATTTCATAACCCTTTTACCCCTAAAGGACGTACTGGTACATTTCACAAAAGCCATCCCTTTACCCCCATGGACGTACCGGTACGTCCTTGCAAAAAAATGCTATAAAATTTTTTTTTTTCATATTTTTGATAATTTTTTGAGAAAATTCAGGCATTTTCCAAGAGAATGAGACCAACCTGACCTCTCTATGACAGAAATTAAGGCTGTTAGAGCAATTTAAAAAAAATATACTGCAAAATGTGCTGGGAAAAAATAACCCCCTGGGGGTTAAGGGTTGGAAATTTCCAAATAGCCTGGGGGTAAAAGGGTTAATTGTGTTTCTCATTTTCTTTTGGATTAGCGGTGACTGATACAAAATCATTTCATTCGCATGCCGTGTTACTATGGACTAACTGTTGGTCCCACTGGCTGATATATTTCTATTGTCACTAACCCTCAAGTCTTTTCAATGACCTATCCTGGCTAGTACAGTGGTAGCGTGTTCGCCTAGCCTTCGCATGGCAGCAGATCGATCCCAGCCCGGGATTATGAGTTTAAGCTGTTTACTGGGGGAGATCACTGCTGTGGTTTAGCACCACAGTGGGTGGTTGGGTTTGCCCGGCTGACGTTCTGGTGAGCATCTACTCTGATGAAGCTGGAACTGAGACCAGACACCTTTACCTTTACCTTTACCTTTGAATTAATTAAATTAGGCTTTTTACTTTTCAAACATCACTCATGAATATTTCAAATGGAAAAAAGATCCTACGGGGATATTCTAAATCTAACAATAAACCATTTTGAAAGGAAATACAGACTTGAATCTTTCGGGAGTACATGAACATCATCTTATACGCTTGAATATTGGAAACCTGTTCCACCTATTACCGAATATTTCTCATTTGTCATCTATGCTTCGTAATTTCACAGGCTTTGGCTATGGAGAACTTTCATCTGATGCTTTTTCTATCACCAATGTATCTTTTGAGATCTGACTGTTAATATATTGCATTGAATATGGCACATGAAATCGTCCGGTTTCACTACAGCGGAAATATCACACACTTGGAACCTCGTTTCGTTTTACGTTCACTCACTTTTTTTATACCGGGTTTGTCTTCTGTACAGCCATACTTCGAAATGTTGAAGGCCATTAGTTCCAAAGGAAATCACCATGAAGAAGACCGTGAAGACTAGACACCAGAGCTGAACGACCCACCAGGTACACAGTAAATAAGCCATACCTAGAAATATAAACGGGAACTTTTGAACTATGAGGACGTACCGTAGAAAAATCCTAGTAACGTAAGGCACATTAATGAATCTATTAACCCTTTTACCCCCAAAGGACGTACTGGTACGTTTCACAAAACTCATCCCTTTACCCCCATGGACGTACCGGTACGTCCTTGCAAAAAAATGCTATAAATTTTTTTTTTTTTTTCATATTTTTGTTAAAAAATTCAGGCTTTTTCCAAGAGAATGAGACCAACCTGACCTCTTTCTGACAAAAATTAAGGCTGTTAGAGCAATTTAAAAAAGATATACTGCAAAATATGCTGGGGAAAAAATAACCCCTTGGGGGTTAAGGGTTGGAAATTTCCAAAGAGCCTGGGGGTAAAAGGGTTAATGAATCTATTAATGTGTACTAATTACTATTTATCTTTCATTAAATAAGTAGTAGGAATCTTTTATATATTATAGATTAAAACCAATGCAGTATGAATTCTAAGACCATGCAATAAAACCTTGATATATAGCACAGTATGTTCTACAATAGGGAATTTTCTTGTCTAATTAATTTTTGTATTACTGACATTTATAAGATGATATTTAACTTTCTTAGTAATTCCTTTTTAAGTTTCTAATAACTTGAAACTGGGCTAAATTTTATTAATAAAATGGCCTGTATATAAAGTGGAGGATCAGCTCATAGTATTATCTTTTCTTCTTCTTTGTCTGCATCTTTTCCCACTTCTATGTGAGGTCGATGTTTCTAGATAGCGTTCTCCATCTACCTCTGTCCCACACTTCATCACTGGTTAATCCCTTTGATCGAAGGTGATCCTTGATACAGTCCATCCACCTTCGCTTTGGTCTCCCTCTCCTTCTCGTTCCCTGTTCCTCCATTTCTATCACTCTCCTCCCAATATACTGTTCATCTCTTTTCATGACATGACCATACCACCTCAGTCTATTATTATACTTTGCTAAAAATTTAAAGTGATTTAGATGCTTAATTGAGTTATAAACTAGAGCCAGATTTGGATACCTAATTTTGTCTTACAAGTTTGATTTGGATGCTTACTAAACCAATGAAACTTCTTTAAAAAAAAGATAAGGAATGAAAAAAATACCACATAACATTGACTTTAACTTTCCGTCCCTTACCAAAAGTCAGGGGAAGCCAAAAGAGAACAGAGAGGTAGGAAGCGTTGACCGGAGGGTGGGAAAGATTCGTAGAACTTTCTGGGAAGTGCCCTTGGCTTAACGTGGTCTGCAGGAGCTCGTCTTTCTCGGACCAGACACCGGCCAGCCAAGTCTTTAAACCTTCGTCCGTCGCTGGCAGCGAGCTGACGGGATGCCTGTAATCAGATGTTGGTGATGTTAGAAAGTATAATTAAGGGATTTTGACGAAGGAAAAATCTATTTCTGGGGAGAGACCTGTGACGCCCGGTGAAAAGGGTCCTTCTTTACACTTTTCTAATATAAATCTTCCAAATATACTAGAGATAGATAAAAGCATGGAATGCAGAGGTTACAACCCTCGCGCGAACACCTTGTTGGTGTCGTGTATTTAACAAGGGCGTGTGTAAACCACTATTCACAGGCTGTCTTCCATTTAGATAATCCCTTCATCAAAGGGGAGGGCCGTGACAGGCCCTAGAGAATACAGTTGGACTACCTCACCGACACCTACTACTCCCCCTCTCCAGGTCATCCTTCTGTTTTGGACTGTCATTAATCGGATTATTTACATTATGATAGAGCTTCGTCCATTACTGGCTTTAAAGTGCAATAAAATTCATTGATTATTTGGCAAAGGAATAAAAATGTCATTCTTTGTGAGATATATTCTAAATGAAAATGTCTTCTTACAGACAAAATGATATCACTTATGATTTAAACTTTTTAATTAACTTCCCTTCCCATTAACCCTTTTACCCCCGGGGTATTTGGAAATTTCCAACCCTTAACCCCCCAAGGGGTTATTTTTTTCCTAGCATATTTTGCAGTATATTTTTTTTAAATTGCTCTAACAGCCTTAATTTTTGTCATAGAGAGGTCAGGTTGGTCTCATTCTCTTGGAAAATGCCTGAATTTTCTCAAAAAATTATCAAAAAATATGAAAAACAAATTTTTATAGCATTTTTTTGCAAGGACGTACCGGTACGTCCATGGGGGTAAAGGGATGGGTTTTGTGAAACGTACCAGTACGTCCTTTGGGGGTAAAAGGGTTAAAGTGCAATAAAATTCATTGATTATTTGGCAAAGGAATTAATATGTCATTCTTTGTGAGATATATTCTAAATGAAAATGTCTTCTTACAGACAAAATAATATTACTTATGATTTAAAATTTTAAAAATAACTTCCCCTCCCATTAAGGTTATGATAAAAAGATAAAAATAATATTTCTCCCAGCTCCCAGTGGACTTACTGGTCTTGGTACTTGACCTAAATTTTATCACGATCAAAATTAAGAATGATTTAAGCAATGTTATCTATGGTAAACTAAAACCAGGAAAAATAGTATTAAATTCTGAAGTTTAATCCTCTTTGAAAATGTCTGGACCAAGCTGATATTCGTTATTCAGGCGACCAACATGATCAGTGGAAATTTTAGAATCGCGGATTGCGCAAGTGTGGAAATACCCATGGCACTGGAAGTCTCAAGATTGAAGAAGTCTGATAGATTTGTCTAATGAGGGCAATCGGAAAGAAGGGAAGACGGAAGATATAATATAAGCGGCTGACAGTCGAGAATTTATTAAAGATCATTAGCTTTCTGATCTGGTTGGTTATCGGAAAGAAGCAGGGGAGATGGAAGATAGGAGAGCCAAGTATCTTAACCCTTTTACCCCCAGGGTTTTTGGAAATTTCCAACCCTTAACCCCCAGGGGTTATTTTGTTGCAAGCACATTTTGCAGTATATTTTTTTAAAATAGCTCTAACAGCCTTAATTTTTGTCATAGAGAGGTCAGGTTGGTCTCATTCTCTTGTAAAATACCTGAATTTTCTCAAAAATATGCAAAAAAAATTTTGAATACCATTTTTTGCAAGGACGTACCGGTATGTCCATGGGGGTAAAGGGATGAGTTTTGTGAAACGTACCAGTATGTCCTTTGGGGGTAAAAGGGTTTAAAAATCTTAGGCTATGAAGGAGGCCTGGCAGTATCTCTTATTACAATATTTCATTAACTCTGATCTGATGACTTATTGGTTTACAGTATGAAGAAATGTTAATGAGTTATGACGACCGTCGATGCCTTCATTTCGGCTTGTCCTTACGGTTAGCACCTGTTCTTCACTTCCTCTTTTCTTGATCCCTTCAACCCTAAACTGCTTAGGCTGTCAGCCTCTGTACGTAGTACATGGCATGGTCTTTGTAAATTACAGCATATACTTTATTTTAACCTTCATTCCATTTTAGCCATTTCTAGCCGAACTTGTGCATAAACGAGTATAGTAACAACTGGAAGAAACTTCTTGTAGCTCATAAGGTCACTACGAGTGAAATGTTGTTGAGGATAGCAAAGAGCACATAGAAATTATCCAATTCCCAAATTCTTTTGTAAATAATTCCAGTAATGTTTATATGAAATTCATATGCTTGTGTTGTGTCACTTGGGTGATTTACCATTCGTTGAAACTTTATGAAAAGCATTGCACTACTTGCGATAAATAACCTTTTCTTAAGTACTTAATTTCTTCTTGCCTCTTGATGTACAAATGTACTTTTTCTTTCATTTTAATCTCATTTTCTAAAATGAAAACCTTAAATTCATACATCATATCTTTCATTTGATGACAATGTATTTGTTTCATTTCATCTGCCATGATTTTTTTTTTTACAGATTATTTGGAAATTGACTTGATGCAATTTCATCTTTAATATAAGGAGAAATGAGAACATTACATAAAGAAATAATTACTTTGATCTTATATTTGTTTTATAAACATCTTTAACATACAACTTCGTCTTTCATATGATAGGAAAATGTAGTTAACATCATTCTACCGCTAGTTCTAATTTGATATTGTTAATGCATAATTTTCTTTCATTATCTATCCTTATTATTAAACAATTTTTTTTCTTAATTTTGATGTAAATATATGCCCAGGCCTCATTCTGTCTTACCTTTAGGCTCGCTTCACACGAACAGATTAATACATCATTCTACCGCTAGTTCTAATTTGATATTGTTAATGCATGATTTTCTTTCATTATCTATCCTTATCATTAGACAATTTTTTTTCTTAATTTTGATGTAAATATATACCCATGCCTCATTCTGTCTTACCCTTAGGCTCACTTCACACGAACAGATTAATACCGCGCAGTTTAAAAATCAATTAAGCCCTTCACACGCTACCCGCTCGGAATAATTTCTGAGTGATAGTCATTTACTAACCGCATACACTACTAATCTGCGTGGTTCCAGTGTGGCGGCTTGGAAACTACGAGACCGCTCGGGGAAAATCCTCTTGTTTGAAGACATACCTCCCAACGAGTGGAACACAATTTCCATGCGGAAAAAATCCGCTCATGTGAAGCGAGCCTTAGATGTGGGAATGTATTCAACTAATAACAATGTTAACCCTTTTACCCCCAAAGGACGTACTGGTACGTTTCACAAAACCCATCCCTTTACCCCCATGGACGTACCGGTACGTCCTTGCAAAAAAATGCTATAAAAATTATTTTTTTCATATTTTTGATAATTTTTTGAGAAAATTCAGGCATTTTCCAAGAGAATGAGACCAACCTGACCTCTCTATGACAAAAATTAAGGCTGTTAGAGCAATTTAAAAAAATATACTGCAAAATGTGCTGGGAAAAAAATAACCCCCTGGGGGTTAAGAGTTGGAAATTTCCAAAGAGCCTGGGGGTAAAAGGGTTAAAATGTTCCATTACCTTTTAATGTGAAAGTGTACTTCCTCAGGCATTTTTCCCCTCAGGACGTCGAGCTCCGTCAGAGGTAGCGTGTGGGGGTAAGCCACTGTGATGTCGTAAACAGCATCTAGTTGATTGCCTGGCGGAAGTTGAATATAGATATTTTAAGTAAATAGGTATGTGTAATTTTTACAGCAGTCCCTGTCTCTTTCATAATTTATTTGCTGAATTGTGGTGGAACCTTACGTATAGTATTATTTCCACAATATACTTTATATGTGTGTGTGTGTGTATGTATTTGACAGTCCCTGTCTCTTTCATAATTTATTTGCTGAATTGTGGTGGAACCTTACGTATAGTATTATTCCCACAATATACTTTATATGTGTGTGTGTGTATGTATTTGACAGTCCCTGTCTCTTTCATAGTTCATTTGCTGAATTGTGCTGGAACCTTACGTATAGTATTATTTCCACAATATACTTTATATGTGTGTGTGTGTATGTATTTGACAGTCCCTGTCTCTTTCATAATTTATTTGCTGAATTGTGGTGGAACCTTACATATAGTATTATTTCCACAATATATATGTGTGTGTGTGTGTATCTATTTGAAGAAAACCCTACAAAAATTCTTGTTTATATGTAAAGGGGCATTTTTCCCATAACTTATCTTTTACTTTATTTATTAGATACCCGGTAACGCCTCGGGTACAACTGTATCTAAAAGATCTGTTAATGAAACTCTAAACACCTGTTGAATGGGCTATAGCTAGTCGTGCAAAAATACTTGCGTAATTAGTTATGTACATTTGTGTTGGGGGACGTATCATGGGATTTTGACGAAGGAAAAATCTATTTCTGGGCGAGAGACCTGTGCCGCCCAGTGAAATGCTCCTTTAGCATCATTTCTAAGGTATATAACTGCTATGTATTACCAGAGAAAAAAGTTGCATAGGAATGCCAGGGTAGAACCCAGCTCGCTCACCTAAATAGGTGTCGGTATATAACTGGGGCGTGTAAAACCACAACCAGAGGTCTCGTGCCGTTTAGATATCTCCTCTTCAATATCCCCTTTACAGCAAGGTGCCGCTCTACACCCACTACTGAATGCTACTACCATGTGTATTATTTACAACTTATGAAATGGAATTCAGCTATTGACTGGTTTAATCGTAATCTATAGGTCTATGTATTCAAAACATAACAGACATCTCTTCCTATTGCATAGTAGGACCTAAAATCGTTCATAATGAACACTAAAAATCAGAGACCTTATCCCATTAATTTTATGAATTCAAAGGAATTTAACTTAATGATTTAAACTCGTTTATATTGATATTTTCGTTCGTGACAGAAAACTCTCGTCCCATTACTTTTAATTATCCTTGTTACCTTGCGTTGGTGGAATCACCATACCTAAGGTTCTCAAGTTGAAAATTAACTGCGTGCCATAACTTTTTCCATACTATTTTATGACTTACTCCTATTGTAAAGTAGGATCTAAAATCGTTCATAATGAACACTAAAAATCAGAGACCTTATCCCGTTAATTTTATGAATTCAAAGGAATTTAAGTAAATGATTTAAACTCATTTATATTGATATTTTCGTTCGTGACAGAAAACTCTCGTCCCACTACTTTTAATTATCCTTGTTACCTTGTGTTGGTGGAATCGCCATACCTAAGGTTCTCAAGTTGAAAATTAACTGCGTGCCATAATTTTTTTGAATCTATCTTATGACTTACACATGGTTAAGAAAATACTGGGATTTCAATCCTCACCATTTCTCATCTTGTTAACAAGATAAGTGAAACCAGTTGTGCGGGGATGGAGAACGTTCGTTAGGAAAGGTAGACCCGCTTTCACGGCGAATTCGTCGCTCTTCTTCTTCGTTTCTTTCGTTAGATTTGTGCCCTCTGGGAAGAGCAGAATCTGAAATGAGGAATGAAAGGTTTAAGGGTCGCTCATGGCTCTTCTTCTTCATTTCTTTCGTTAGATTTGTGCCCTCTGGGAAGAGCAGAATCTGAAATGAGGAATGAAAGGTTTAAGGGTCGCTCATGGCTCTTCTTCGTTTCTTTCAATAGATTTGTGCTCTGGGAAGAGCAGAATCTGAAAGGAGGAATGAAAGGTTTAAAGGTCGTTCATGGCTCCTTTTCTTCGTTTCTTTCGTTAGATTTGTGCCCTCTGGGAAGAGCAGAATCTGAAATGAGGAATGAAAGGTTTAAAGGTCGCTCATGAATGGCAGAGGCAAGGGATAGAACAGTGACCTAGAGACACTATATATGCAGAATCTGAAATGAGGAATGAAAGGTTTAAAGGTCGCTCATGAATGGCAGAGGCAAGGGATAGAACAGTGACCTAGAGACACTATATATGCAGAATCTGAAATGAGGAATGAAAGGTTTAAAGGTCGCTCATGAATGGCAGAGGCAAGGGATAGAACAGTGACCTAGAGACACTATATATGCAGAATCTGAAATGAGGAATGAAAGGTTTAAAGGTCGCTCATAGCTCTTCTTCTTCATTTCTTTCGTTAGATTTGTGCCCTCTGGGAAGAGCAGAATCTGAAATGAGGAATGAAAGGTTTAAAGGTCGCTCATAGCTCTTCTTCTTCATTTCTTTCGTTAGATTTGTGCCCTCTGGGAAGAGCAGAATCTGAAATGAGGAATGAAAGGTTTAAAGGTCGCTCATAGCTCTTCTTCTTCATTTCTTTCGTTAGATTTGTGCCCTCTGGGAAGAGCAGAATCTGAAATGAGGAATGAAAGGTTTAAAGGTCGCTCATGAATGGCAGAGGCAAGGGATAGAACAGTGACCTAGAGACACTATATATGCAGAATCTGAAATGAGGAATGAAAGGTTTAAAGGTCGCTCATAGCTCTTCTTCTTCATTTCTTTCGTTAGATTTGTGCCCTCTGGGAAGAGCAGAATCTGAAATGAGGAATGAAAGGTTTAAAGGTCGCTCATAGCTCTTCTTCTTCATTTCTTTCGTTAGATTTGTGCCCTCTGGGAAGAGCAGAATCTGAAATGAGGAATGAAAGGTTTAAAGGTCGCTCATAGCTCTTCTTCTTCATTTCTTTCGTTAGATTTGTGCCCTCTGGGAAGAGCAGAATCTGAAATGAGGAATGGAAGGTTTAAAGGTCGCTCATGAATGGCAGAGGCAAGGGACAGAACAGTGACCTAGAGACACTATATATGCAGAATCTGAAATGAGGAATGGAAGGTTTAAAGGTCGCTCATGAATGGCAGAGGCAAGGGATAGAACAGTGACCTAGAGACACTATATATGCAGAATCTGAAATGAGGAATGGAAGGTTTAAAGGTCGCTCATGAATGGCAGAGGCAAGGGATAGAACAGTGACCTAGAGACACTATATATGCAGAATCTGAAATGAGGAATGGAAGGTTTAAAGGTCGCTCATGAATGGCAGAGGCAAGGGATAGAACAGTGACCTAGAGACACTATATGTGCAGAATCTGAAATGAGGAATGAAAGGTTTAAAGGTCGCTCATGAATGGCAGAGGCAAGGGACAGAACAGTGACCTAGAGACACTATATATGCAGAATCTGAAATGAGGAATGAAAGGTTTAAAGGTCGCTCATGAATGGCAGAGGCAAGGGATAGAACAGTGACCTAGAGACATTATATATGCAGAATCTGAAATGAGGAATGAAAGGTTTAAAGGTCGTTCATGGCTCCTTTTCTTCGTTTCTTTCGTTAGATTTGTGCCCTCTGGGAAGAGCAGAATCTGAAATGAGGAATGGAAGGTTTAAAGGTCGCTCATGAATGGCAGAGGCAAGGGACAGAACAGTGACCTAGAGACACTATATATGCAGAATCTGAAATGAGGAATGGAAGGTTTAAAGGTCGCTCATGAATGGCAGAGGCAAGGGATAGAACAGTGACCTAGAGACACTATATATGCAGAATCTGAAATGAGGAATGGAAGGTTTAAAGGTCGCTCATGAATGGCAGAGGCAAGGGATAGAACAGTGACCTAGAGACACTATATATGCAGAATCTGAAATGAGGAATGAAAGGTTTAAAGGTCGCTCATGAATGGCAGAGGCAAGGGATAGAACAGTGACCTAGAGACACTATATGTGCAGAATCTGAAATGAGGAATGAAAGGTTTAAAGGTCGCTCATGAATGGCAGAGGCAAGGGACAGAACAGTGACCTAGAGACACTATATATGCAGAATCTGAAATGAGGAATGAAAGGTTTAAAGGTCGCTCATGAATGGCAGAGGCAAGGGATAGAACAGTGACCTAGAGACATTATATATGCAGAATCTGAAATGAGGAATGAAAGGTTTAAAGGTCGCTCATGAATGGCAGAGGCAAGGGACAGAACAGTGACCTAGAGACACTATATATGCAGAATCTGAAATGAGGAATGAAAGGTTTAAAGGTCGCTCACGAATGGCAGAGGCAAGGGATAGAACAGTGTCCTAGAGACTGACTATATATACATAAGGTCAGTGCCTAAGCCCTCTCTCCATCAGGTTAGGATCAGGCAGGTAGACCTATAGGCTTCCCCAATCCCCCGATTTCTATCTCACAACAATATGATGTAGATACTACAAGAAACTATCGATCCAGAGCGGGTCTCAAACTCCCGTCCAGCAGATTACCCGGCAGGACGTTTACAATAGGCTACCACAAATAAGTCAATTAAGGGTGAAGAAGAAATAGGTTATTGGGAGGGATTGTAAATATACATATGGTGAATATTCCCATAGGGATTGTATAGTTCATGCATGCATTCTAATAATGGATTATGTTCCTAATAGACGTAATGGCTGTACCTGAAATAAGTGTTTTGTTGTGTGCAAATATCCGTGATTATAACGTACTGTATGCATGAAATCAAAACGGGTATTCTACGCCTTTGAAAGAATGAATGTCAGTACTGGAAATGCATGCTTGGATTCCAAAAGGGATTGTAAGCCTTCAACAATTAAATGTCATTAGATATATATGTTTGGAATCCAAGTTAAGGGATAGTATACCTACGAAGAATACTTTGAACGTATGCTTGAAATCCAAAGGAGATTGTATGCCTTGAAAGAATAAATGTCAGTACTTGAAATGTATGCTTGGAATCCAAAGGGGATTGTATGCCTTGAAAGAAAGAATGTCAGTACTTGAACTGTATGCTTGGAATTCAAAAGGTATTATATGCCTTGGAAGAACTCTTTGGATGTATGCTTGGAATCCAAAAGAGAATGTATGCCTTGAAAGAATAAGTGTCAGTACCTGAAATGTATGCTTGGAATACAAAAGGGACTGTATGCCTTTAAAGAATATCAATACCTGGAATGTATGATTGATGTCCCTGTAATAATCCAGGATATTTGACATGAGTCTCTGGTCTTCTTCCCAGCGACGGTGGATGTACAAGTAACAGCTCATTTGCATAATCCAACCTGAAAAGAAATATAGCCACATGTAGAAATACTTACATACATACATATACCAAGGCACTTCCCCCAATTTTGGGGGGTAGCCGACATCAACAAATGAAACAAAACAAAAAAGGGGACCTCTACTCTCTACGTTCCTCCCAGCCTAATAAGGGACTCAACCGAGTTCAGCTGGTACTGCTAGGGTGCCACAGCCCACCCTCCCACATTATCCACCACAGATGAAGCTTCATAATGCTGAATCCCCTACTGCTGCTACCTCCGCGGTCATCTAAGGCATAGGAGGAAGCAGCAGGGCCTACTGGAACTGCGTCACAATCGCTCGCCATTTATTCCTATTTCTAGCACGCTCTCTTAAATAATAATGAAAGAGAAAGACAGTTCTTGTACAGTTTTCTATAGACTGTTAGAACTAGGATACATAATTATGACTTGCAGATTACTAATGATTTCTTGCTCGAATAGGTTGGATTTAATGTTAAGTTATCAGGTTGGGGTCTTGACTTTAGAAAATTATATACGTTAAAAAAAAAATTCTCATTCTCTTTGCCGTTAGAATAAATATGAACTGGCCTTATGCTAGGCATACAATCATGCTAATTGAAGAACCTACTTATAGAAATTATAATTTCTAAGTATTTTTTTTTAGATTATTCTCCAACAGTCTCTTGCTTCCACATACCAACGTATTGAAAAATCTTCTAAATAACCATTTAGCAAAGGCTCTTGCCTCTACTTATCTATAAGTATATAAGCAGTAAATATGAATATTTTTATTAGATTAAATAGGACTTGCATCAATAATTGGACTTTTCTTTACTGAGAAGTCCCCAGGAGACTTCTAAGACAAACCTAAGAACCTTTATCAAGAAGTCCCTTGGAAAAGTCCTGAAAAAATAAAAAAATAAACCAAGTTTTGAATAAGACTTGCATCAACAAGGGGACTTTCTTTTACTGGGAAGATTCCTGGAGACCTCTAAGACAAACTTAACATTTACTGAGAAGTCCCCCGGAATATAAAAATGTAAAAAAAACTAAACCAAGTTTTGAATAAGCCTTGCATCAACAAGGGGACTTTTCTGTACTGAGAAGATTCCAGACCTCTAAGACAAACCTAAGAACCTTTACTGAGAAGATTCCAGACCTCTAAGACAAACCTAAGAACCTTTACTGAGAAGATTCCAGACCTCTTAAGACAAACCTAAGAACCTTTACTGAGAAGATTCCAGACCTCTAAGACAAACCTAAGAACCTCTACTGAGAGGATTCCAGACCTCTAAGACAAACCTAAGAACCTTTACTGAGAGGATTCCAGACCTTTAAGACAAACCTAAGAACCTCTACTGAGAAGTCCCCTGGAAAAGTAAAAAACATAAACCTAAAATATTACTAACCAAGTCCTGGAAACTTCCGAATGCCAGATTTTAGAACGATCTTGCAGTTATGCGCTGGCGGGGACGAGGCGTGAGCCAGGGCGCCCCAGAAGAAATTCCAGTCCAGGCGGTTTCGATGGTTCAGGAGGAGGAGGGATCTCTCCCCAGGTCGTATCACGTCTCCTGACATGAAGAATCTTACGCCGTAGAGCACCTCCATCAGTGCCTGAGGGTGGAATGTTGAAGGACATGAGAAAAAAGTTCCCGGTTAATTTCATGAAGCAAATATTTCGTTAATGTACTAATGCATCGTAAATCTCATGTGTAGTTGTACATACTAGAAACATAAGTATACGTACATACCAGAAACATAAGTACTGTATACATACATATTAGAAACAAGTATACATACATACTAGAAACATAAGTATACGTACATACCAGAAACATAAGTATACGTACATACTAGAAACATAAGTATACGTACATACCAGAAACATAAGTATACGTACATACCAGAAACATAAGTATACGTACATACCAGAAACATAAGTATACGTACATACCAGAAATATAAGTATACGTACATACTAGAAATAAGTATACGTACATACTAGAAACATAAGTATACGTACATACCAGAAACATAAGTATACGTACATACTAGAAACAAGTATACGTACATACTAGAAACATAAGTGTACATACGCACTAGAAACATAAATACAGTACAGTATACGTACATACATACAAACATCACTATATGTATCATATCTATTTATCTATATACAGTATACATTTTCATAGTGCTATTGCACTTTATTGTTGAATGGCCTGACAGGTCCAAACACTTGGTAATTTAACTCAAATTTTAAAAAATAACTTCAGTCCAATCTACACAATTTTTCATAGTTTAAGTAACATTAACTCTATAAAAATACACATTAAAATAAAATTACATTAAATGCTTCATTCATGATATTAAATCTCAGTCTAGCAACCTGCTGGACTGGGATTCAAGACGCGATAGTTTCTCGTAGTGCGCAACCTCACCGTCCTTGTGAGTTAAGGATTGGGGCTTTTGGGGGAGACTATAGATCTACCTGCTAAATCATCAACAGCCATTGTCTGGCACTCCCTGGTTCTATCTTGAGTGGAGGGGGGTCGCTCGAGTGCTGATCATATGTACATGTGGTCAGTCTCCGGGGCATTATCCTGGGCTATTGTCACTGTCCCTTGCCGCTACCATTCACGAGCAACCTATAAACTATAGTCCATTTCTTTTAGCGAGGCATATTTGCACCGACTCGCGGCGGTGCCCTTTTAGCTCGGAAAAGTTTCCTGATCGCTGATTGGTTAGAATTGTCTTGTCCAACCAATCAGCGATCCGGAAACTTTTCCGAGCTAAAAGGGCACCGCTGCGAGTCGGTGCAAATATGCATCGCTAAAAGAAATGGACTATAGTTCCCCCCATAATTATACTTCAAAGTGAGTCATTATATTATTTTTCTTATTCAACGCCTCTAATTCTCCCTTGACATTTCTGGCCACTTGAAGGACTCAACAACTTAAGTGTTGGGGATAGAACTTTTTTATTTTATTTTTTCCTTTTTTTATCTTCTTTGATGTTTACCGTTTTTACGTAATATCATCTTTCATCTTGTACTTCTTTCCTTCATTATAACTATTATAATTTTTTCATATCATAATTTTTATTTTTAAATTGTTACTTTAATTATAATTACTACTTTGATACCTATCAACTTTTCAACATAAATTTCTTTGATTAAGAATTTTTATACAGTGTGGCACTTTCTTAAAGTTATTATATATAAGTATATATATATATATATATATATATATATATATATATATATATATATGTATATATATATATATATATATTATTATTATTATTATTATTATTATTACTTGCTAAGCTACAAACCTAGTTGGAAAAGCAGGATGCTATAAGCCCAGGGGCTCCAACGGGTAAAATAGCTCAGTGAGGAGAGGAAAAATAAAATATTAAAGAACGGTAACAACATTAAAATAAATATTTCCCAAATAAACTATGAAAACTTTAACAAAACAAGGGGAAGAGAAATAAGATAGAATAGTGTGCCTGAGTGTACCCTCATGTATGTATGTATGTATGTGTATATATATATATATATATATATATATATATATATATATATATATATATATATATATATATATATATATATATATATGTATATGTGTGTGTGTATATATATATATATATATATATATATATATATATATATATATACACAGCATACATATATACATATATGTAGAATTACAAAAGACGACATTAATCCTACCTTATCCAAAGGAAAGGATAAGAAAACGTCCGTTCAGTTCGAGATATCTCATTTGCATGTAGATACGCTTAGTTGCTTATATTAGCATAATACCGTGCTCAGATGGAGGGGACAAAGTACACTAGGAAAGTAGGCAGTACTTGTTCGTCTTCATCCTTAACTAATCGGGATGTTTTTGCTCTGCGGTGATTGGTTGGGTTGTGGGATGGTAGCCTTTCTCTGATTGGTTGATTGGGGGAATGATAGTCCTTCTCTGATTGGTTGGTTGTGGGAATGATAATCCTTCTCTGATTGGTTGGTTGGGGGAATGATAGTCCTTCTCTGATTGGTTGGCTTGTGGGATGGTAGCCCTTCTCTGATTGGTTGGTTGGGGGAATGATAGTCCTTCTCTGATTGGTTGGGTTGTGGGATGGTAGCCTTTCTCTGATTGGTTGATTGGGGGAATGATAGTCCTTCTCTGATTGGTTGGTTGTGGGAATGGTAGCCCTTCTCTGATTGGTTGGTTGTGGGAATGGTAGTCCTTCTCTGATTGGTTGGCTTGTGGGATGGTAGCCCTTCTCTGATTGGTTGGTTGGGGGAATGATAGTCCTTCTCTGATTGGTTGGTTGTGGGAATGATAATCCTTCTCTGATTGGTTGGTTGGGGGAATGATAGTCCTTCTCTGATTGGTTGGCTTGTGGGATGGTAGCCCTTCTCTGATTGGTTGGTTGGGGGAATGATAGTCCTTCTCTGATTGGTTGGGTTGTGGGATGGTAGCCTTTCTCTGATTGGTTGATTGGGGGAATGATAGTCCTTCTCTGATTGGTTGGTTGTGGGAATGGTAGCCCTTCTCTGATTGGTTGGTTGTGGGAATGGTAGTCCTTCTCTGATTGGTTGGCTTGTGGGATGGTAGCCCTTCTCTGATTGGTTGGTTGGGGGAATGATAGTCCTTCTCTGATTGGTTGGTTGTGGGAATGATAGTCCTTCTCTGATTGGTTGGCTTGTGGGATGGTAGCCCTTCTCTGATTGGTTGGTTGGGGGAATGATAGTCCTTCTCTGATTGGTTGGCTTGTGGGATGGTAGCCCTTCTCTGATTGGTTGGTTGGGGGAATGATAGTCCTTCTCTGATTGGTTGGCTTGTGGGATGGTAGCCCTTCTCTGATTGGTTGGTTGGGGGAATGATAGTCCTTCTCTGATTGGTTGGTTGTGGGAATGGTAGTCCTTCTCTGATTGGTTGGCTTGTGGGATGGTAGCCCTTCTCTGATTGGTTGGTTGGGGGAATGATAGTCCTTCTCTGATTGGTTGGCTTGTGGGATGGTAGCCCTTCTCTGATTGGTTGGTTGGGGGAATGATAGTCCTTCTCTGATTGGTTGGCTTGTGGGATGGTAGCCCTTCTCTGATTGGTTGGTTGGGGGAATGATAGTCCTTCTCTGATTGGTTGGTTGTGGGAATGATAGTCCTTCTCTGATTGGTTGGTTTGGGGATGATTGTCCTTCTCTGATTGGTTGCTTGGGGAAATGATAGTCCTTCTCTGATTGGTTGATTGGGGGAATGATAGTCCTTCTCTGATTGGTTGGGTTAATGATAGTCCTTCTCTGATTGGTTGGGTTAATGATAGTCCTTCTCTGATTGGTTGGGTTAATGATAGTCCTTCTCTGATTGGTTGGGTGATGCTAGTCCTTCTCTGATTGGCTGGTTATCAAACGCATGCGCATACGAATTCACCCAAAAATGTAAAATATCTATTCTTGAATGAGACTGATTGCAGATAATTTCCAAATTGACGGATGCAAAGATACAAATATGTATAATACGCAGGAATGAAAAAAAACTAGGTCAAGGGTAAATAAAGTGGGGCATACCCTCTTGCTATATACTGTATTTTGTAACCTAATCATTACTATTTTGAGTAAACATCCGTGCTGCAATATTTCTTGCTTCAGTTCGAATCCCACCACCGTACATGTTACTTTCTTCGTTTTTTTTTTTCAGTTCGGATGTAGACTTCTAGTGGTTTTCAATAAAAAAAGGTGAGGAAGTCGAAAAATAAAAAGGTCTACGTAACTATTAAGTGTGCATATACTTTATGTATGTATGTATGTGTATATATATATATATATATATATATATATATATATATATATATATATATATATATATATATATATTTACCAGTATATATATGATTATATATACACATGTATATATATATATATATATATATATATATATATATATATATATATATATATATATGTATATATATGCATATATATATGCATAAATATATATATATATATATATATATATATATATATATATATATATATATATATATTTACCAGTATATATATGATTATATATACACATGTATATATATATATATATATATATATATATATATATATATATATATGCATATATATATATGCATAAATATATATATATATATATATATATATATATATATATATGTATATATATGTGTATATATATATATATATATATATATATATATATATATATATATATATATATACACATATATGTATAATTGCAAAAGGCCTTTTCAATATATTCTACAGAAATACCGCCTCTTTCATTTAATCTGTATTCCAGAATAGACCCAGACCATCTCTATCTGGCCCATTAATCAGGTCGAACAACCATCTTGCCAGAATATTCATGCGCAAATAAAATGGAATTACATTTCCCTTGTGTTCGCTTCTCTTTGCAAATCAGGGAGATAAGCATCTCCATTGAGATCAGCATCCGCTGCGAGATCAGACTCCACTGCGAGATGAGCGTCTGTTGTCAAATAAGCCGATGCTGCTAGATCAGTATTAGCTGTGAGATCAGCAAACCCATTGACATCAGCATCCACAGCGATATCAGCCTCAATGTTAGATCAGCATCAGCTGTGAGATCAGCATTTGCCGCTAGATCAGTAGTTGCTGTGAGATCAGCATCTCCATCGACAGCGCTGTTAGATCAGCATCTCCAGCGAGATCAGTATCTGCTGTGAGATCAGCATCTCCACCGGTATCAACAGTTGCTGTAAGATCAGAATCCACTACGAGATCAGCTTCTATTGTGAGATCAGCATATGCTATGAGATCATCATCTGCTGTGAGATCAGCATCAGCTGTGATATCAGAATCTGCTATGAGATCACCATCTGCTGAGAGATCAACATATGCTGCAAGATCAGCATCGGCTGCGAGATTAGCCTCTTCTGTCTGTATTATTGTTTTATTCTAAGGAAAGCCCAATTTTTTCCCCTCCATTTCTCAGTTTAAAATAAGTTTACTTCCCGGTTCTTTATTGTTTTTTATGTTTACTTTTATTGCTTTTATCTCTTATCGTTATTTATTAGCTTGGCATTGATATTAGCCAGAGTATTTGATAGAGTGTGAATAATATTTGACAATTGCAAACCAGATAAGTTAGGCCCTCATTCCTCGACTGGGTAAAATCATGCAATGGCTACTCTCTCTCTCTCTCTCTCTCTCTCTCTCTCTCTCTCTCTCTCTCTCTCTCTCTCTCACCACAGCAAAGCTCTCCCACATGGTGAAGATGACCTCTGTTGCCCTTCTGTAGACCTTCCTGTTGATAAGTAAAAGTGGCAGGATGGGGCAGTATAGGGAGTAGAAGCCCATCATGATTGATCCGTACCTGAAGGGGGAAAAAAAAGGGATGAATTAGGATAACTTCATAAGGGAAAGACGAATCAGGAAGGTACACCATAGGAAACGGTAATAAGGAAGGCACTCTTTAGAATATAGTAAAGAAAAGACAGAATCTTGTAAGAAAGGCACCCGTATGCTTTAGAAAACAGTAATAAGGAAGGCGCACCTTAGAAAACTGTAATAAAAAGGCACTCTTTAATCGATACTATATGAACTAAGACGGAAAATGTAACCAAAAAAATGTATCATCTATATATTAATACGATAGCTTGTGTGTTATTTATTTTGTGTCATGCTTTAAAGAAAACAGAAATAATTTCATGTGATACTCTAACAAATTCACGCTTTAAAGAAAACGGAAATAATTTCATGGTATACTCATACAGTTTCATATTAGACTTTGATTACTTAACCAAAGCACATCTTATATAGTTTTCCCAATTTTGTCTTTAGCACCTGACTCTTTTTTTTAAATATTAGACAAAAAATTCAGTTCTATCAATTTCCACAACCTAGATTATAAAATTAATCTCGGGACATTTTATTCAAACATGTATAGGTTAGGAACAAGATAATTAGTATTGAAAATATCATTTCGTGTAATTTACACGGGTTCTGCTAGTGATTATAATTTATATATATACTAAACAGCTCATCCAAATTACTTATATACTTTACCAATGACGACCCTAACAAAAGATATAATTAGTTAAGTCTAAATAAGTTACTTTTTAGTAATTTGCTAAATTGTTTTCCTCGAATTTTAGTAGAAAAGAATAACACAATACTCACCACAGAAGGGTATAGCTGATACCCTTGAACCATCCTTGCCAGCCGACTTTTTCTTCCACGCGGATTCCATTCACACCAAGGCTCTTGGGACGTTCCAAACTCGCTACGGAATTAGGTAGTTCGTCACATTCTCCTCCCCCGCTGGCGTCGCCCATCTGTCAAATGGGATATCGTACGTTGATAGACAATATTCGTACTTCTATAGGTAGTTATCGTACTTCTAGTTGCTATTACCATTTGGATATAAGAATATGAAAAGTGTATTCCATAGAAAATCGAGGTTTCTTCATCTATCAAATGGGATATCGTACGTTCCCAAACAATATTCGTACTCCTATAGATAATTATTGTACTTCTAGATGCTATTACCATTTGGATATGAGGATATAAAAAAGTTTTATTCCATATTGCAATTGAGGTGTCTTCATTTCTCAAATGGGATATCATACGTTGCTAAACAATATTCGTACTTTTATAGATAATTATTGTACTTCTAGATGCTATTACCATTTGGATATGAGGATATAAAAAAGTTTTATTCCATATTGCAATTGAGGTGTCTTCATCTATCAAATGGGATATCGTACGTTCCTAAACAATATTCGTACTCCTATAGATAGGTATCGTACTTCTAGTTGCTATTACCATTTGGATATGA
>NC_090736.1:134626774-134629274 GCF_036898095.1 Palaemon carinicauda | reverse complement strand
TTCAGTCCTACGTTTTATATACTCTACTATACAGTACATAAGAGAGAGCCAAAGATGAACTGCTATTATTTGCGAGAGAGGGAGAGAGAGAGAGAGATTTTAGTCTTAAATTTACTCATATTCATTTTCAGTCCTATGTTTTATATACTCTACTATACATTACATAAGAGAGAGCCAAAGATGAACTACTATTATTTGCGAGAGAGAGAGAGAGAGAGAGAGAGAGAGAGAGAGAGAGAGAGAGAGAGAGATTTTAGTCTTAATTTTACTCATATTCATTTTCAGTCCTACGTTTTTTATACTCTACTATACAGTACATAAGAGAGAGCCAAAGATGAACTACTATTATTTGCGAGAGAGAGAGAGAGAGAGAGAGAGAGAGAGAGAGAGAGAGAGAGAGAGAGAGAGAGAGAGATTTTAGTCTTAATTTTACTCATATTCATTTTCAGCCCTACGTTTTATATACTATACTATACATTACATAAGAGAGAGCCAAAGATGAACTACTATTATTTGAGAGAGAGAGAGAGAGAGAGAGAGAGAGAGAGAGAGAGAGAGAGAGGAGAGAGAGAGAGAGAGAGAGAAGCCTTACGTAACCAAGAAGCCTGACTTAGTCAGGGCAGAGGGGATATTTTCTGTTCTAGGGCTTTCAGACAATCTTTGGTTGTTACTATAAAGGTTTCTCGGCTTTTCTCAAATTGCTGCTATAGGAAATGTTCACAGTCGGATGTGGAGGAAGTGGTTCTTTGTGTTTTTCATTTGGTGTAAGGACTAAATCTAAGAATTGTGTTTTTCATTTGGTAGAACTAAAACTAAAATGTTTTTAATTTGGTGTAAGGACTAAATCTAAATATTGTGTTTTTCATTTGTATAAGAGCTAAAAACTAGGAATTGTGTTTTTAATTTGGTGTAAGGACTACAACTAAGTATTGTGTTTTTCATTTGGTTAAAGGACTACAACTAAGAATTGTGTTTTTCATTTGGTGTAAGGACTAAAACTAAGTATTGTGTTTTTTATTTGGTGTAAGGACTACAACTAAGAATTGTGTTTTTCATTTGGTGTCAGGACTAAAACTAAGAATTGTGTTTTTCATTAGGTGTAAGGACTAAATCTAAGAATTGTGTTTTTCATTTGGTATAAGAACTAAAACTAAGTATTGTGTTTTTCATTAGGGGTAAGGACTAAAACTATTGTGTTTTTCATTTGGTGTAATGTCTAAAACTAAGAATTGTGTTTTTCATTTGGTGTAAGGACTAAAACTAAATATTGTGTTTTTCATTTGTGTAAGAACTAAAACTAAGTATTGTGTTTTTCATTAGGGGTAAAAACTATAACTATTGTGTTTTTCATTTGGTGTAAGAACTAAATCTAAGAATTGTGTTTTTTATTTGTATAAGAACTAAAACTAAGAATGTTTTTCATTTGGTGTAAGGACTAAATCTAAGAATTGTGTTTTTCCTTAGGGGTAAGGACTAAAACTATTGTGTTTTTCATTTGGTGTAAGAACTAAATCTAAGAATTGTGTTTTTTCATTTTGTGTAAGGACTAAAATTAACTATTGATGAGATGGAAATTCTTATGAAACATTCTAGGGTTTTTTGACCAGTGGCCGTCAAACTGCAATATTATAAATGTTTCTTTCAAGAATCATGCTATTATTGTCATTAGGACCTTGTATTACTACTACTATTGTCTCTACTAATGCTTCAGCTACTAGTACTGCTAGTACTACTATTGCTACTACTACTACTATTACTACTACTACTACTACTACTATTGCTGATGCTGTATAAAGGATCTTCCATTCATGGCCCTGTTACTGACAATATTTGAAAAAATCAAAGTATTGCAAAGAATTGTGCGACTAGTAGTTATGAGCTTGGATACTACTACTATTACTTATACTACTGCTTCTGCTACTAGTACTGCTGCTGCTACTACTACTTTTACTGATCCTTTAGGTTAGCCTTTTCCATTCAAGGCCCCAGTACCGAAAATATCCTTTAGAAAATAGTGCAAAAAATCATGCTACTACTGTCATAAGAACCTTTGGATACTTCTACTACTATTACTTATACTACTGCTTCTGCTACTAGTACCGTTGCTGCTACTACTACTTTTACTGCTCCCACTGCTGCTTTAGCTTATCCTTTTCCATTAATGGTCCCAGTACCTAAAATATCTTCAAAAAAGTATTTCAAGGAATTATGCTACTTCTGTCATTGTCACCTTGAATACTACTATTATTGCCTCTACTACTACTACTACTACTACTAATACTACTACTACTACTACTACTACTACTACTACTACAGCTGCTGCTTTAGCTCAGCTTTTTCTATCCACGGCCCCAGTACCGTAAATATCCTACAACAAAAGTATTGCAATTTATATCAACGCCCTTGTCAAGGCTGAGTGAATCAAGCCATTCTGTCCTTCATATTTTCCTGTCTATTTCCTTGTCTATTTCCTTTCAAACATGGCCGTCCATCATGGCTT
>NC_090736.1:134623564-134626274 GCF_036898095.1 Palaemon carinicauda | reverse complement strand
ACGAAAGAGGATTAATTTCTGTATGTTAATAACTGGAATGAATATATAACTTTATATGTGTATACACACACACACACACACACATATATATATATATATATATATTTATATATATTCATATATATATATACATATAAACATATAAATATATATATATATATATATATATATTTACATATTTATGTATATATATTTATATATATATATATTTTAATATATATTTATATATATATATATATAATATATATATATATATATATATATGTACATATATATATATATATATATATTTTTATATATACATATATATATATATTTATATATATATATAATTTTCATAATTTACTGTATCATATGAATTATTTAAGAGATAATTGTGATTAAAGAAGTCATTTCAGAGATTCCACGATAGAGAGAAATCAGGAATTAAATGCAGATTTACAAAGACTATGAAATAGAAATCTTGAAAAACTCTACGGGAATTACACACCCGATTCCAATCTCATCTCGAAAAATTATAAAAATAAAGTTAGGTAAAAATAATACAAAAATAGAATAAAAAAAGTAAAATGGAATAACTGAAGATGGAATAGTAAATAAAGAGAATAATTAAGTATGGTAGAATAAATAAGAGTAGAAGAAACATGGAAATTAGATTGGAAAACCAGAATCGTATGGTTGTGTCGACCTGTTATGTGAGACCAAACTGAGGATCGTATTGCCCATCGAGTTTTCATCCTCCGCTTTCTTCTTCTTCTTTCTTTCCTCCTCCTCCTCCTCCTCCTTCTTCTTCTCCTCCTCCTCCTCCTCCTCCTCCTCCTCCTCCTTCTTCTTCTTCTTCTTCTTCTTCTTCTCCTTTATTTAGAGCTTCTCGAATATAATTCCTATTATTCCTCTTGAAAGGCTTTAAAAACCGCTCATGAATGGCAGAGGCAAGGGACAGTGACATTTGCCCTATCAAGCAGGACAATGCCCTAGAGGACTGACCCTATTACATGTGATCAGCGCCCAAGCTAGGACCAAGGAGGGCCAGGCAATGGCTGCTGATGATTCAGTAGATAGAACTATAGGCTCCACCAAACACCCCCTCCTTAGCTCACAAGAAAGGTGAGGTTGCAGCGACCAAAGAAACTAAAGAGTTTGAGCGGGACTCGAACCTCAGTCTGGCGTTCACCAGTCAGGGACGTTACCACATCGGCCACCACAAGATATATATTTATTATATATTAAAAAAAATTTTTTGAGTTATTTGAATACGTAAAAGTATGTTTCCATTTTTCATAAAACCAAGATTCATGCTTTAATTTTATTATTTAAATAATGTATAATTCAAAATTAATTATTTCAAGTTCTCAAAAAATTATTTAACCCAAAATCAAGTCTTATTCATTATGAACTTATTAACATTCAAAATGGTATACTATTATAATAATGTATCATTTAGAATTAATTATTTCCAAGTTTACAAAAAAAAAAAAATATTTAAACAAAAATCAAGTATTACTTTCTACGAACCTAGTAAGAATATTCCAAATTGTATACAATTATTACTTAAAATTGATTATTTTCAAGTTTTCAAAAAATTATTTAAACCAAATTCAACTATTTCCAAATTATTCGTAAATTACTTAAACCAAATTCAACTATTTCCAAATTATTCGAAAAATTATTTAAACCAAATTCAACTATTTCCAAATTATTCGAAAATTATTTAAACCAAATTCAACTATTTCCAAGTTTTCTGAAAAATATTTAAACCAAATTCAACTATTTCCAAATTATTCGAAAATTACTTAAACCGAATTCAACTATTTCCAAATTATTCGAAAATTACTTAAACCGAATTCAACTATTTCCAAATTATTCGAAAATTATTTAAACCAAATTCAACTATTTCCAAGTTTTCCAAAAATTGCTTAATCAAAATTGACTATTTCCAAGTTTTCCAAAAATTATTTAAATCAAATTCAACTATTTCCAAGTTTCCACAAAAAATTTAATTCAACTATTTCCAAGTTTTCCAAAAACTGTTTAAATCAAAATTGACTATTTCCAAGTTTTCCAAAAATTATTTAAACCAAATTCAACTATTTCCAAGTTTCCCAAAAAATATTAATTCAACTATTTCCAAGTTTTCCAATAATTGCTTAAATCAAAATTCAACTATAATCCAAGTTTTCCAAAAATTGCTAAAACCAAAATTGACTATTTCCAAGTTTCCCAAAATTATTTAAACCAAATTCAACTATTTCCAAGTTTTCCAAAAATTGCTTAAATCAAAATTGACTATTTCCAAGTTTTCCCAAAATTATCTAAATCAAAATTGACTATTTCCAAGTTTTCCCAAAATTATCTAAATCAAAATTGACTATTTCCAAGTTTTCCCAAAATTATTTAAACCAAATTCAACTATTTCCAAGTTTTCCAAAAATTGCTTAAATCAAAATTGACTATTTCCAAGTTTTCCCAAAATTATCTAAATCAAAATTGACTATTTCCAAGTTTTCCCAAAATTATCTAAATCAAAATTGACTATTTCCAAGTTTTCCCAAAATTATTTAAACCAAATTCAACTATTTCCAAGTTTTCCAAAATTGCTTAAATCAAAATTGACTATTTCCAAGTTTTCCCAAAATTATTTAAACCAAATTCAACTATTTCCAAGTTTTCCAAAAATTGCTTAAATCAAAATTGACTATTTCCAAGTTTT
>NC_090736.1:134541064-134618564 GCF_036898095.1 Palaemon carinicauda | reverse complement strand
AAATTGATAGAACTCAATCTTTTGCCTAATATTTAAAAAAAAAGTCAGGTGCTAAAGACAAAATTGGGAAAACTATAAAAGATGTGCTTTGGTTAAGATATCAAAGTCTAATGTGAATTTGTAAGAGTATACCATGAAATTAATTCCGTTTTCTTTAAAGCGTGAATTTATTAGAGTATCACATGAAATTATTTCCGTTTTCTTTAAAGCATGACACAAAACAAATAACACACACGCTATCGTATTAATATATGGATGATACATTTTTTGGTTACATTTTCCGTCTTGGTTCTTATGGCATCGAATAAAGGGTGCCTTTTCATTACTGTTTTCTAAGGTGCGTCTTCCTTATTACTGTTTCTAAAGCATATGAGTGCCTTCTTTTTATGATTTTCAAAGTGTCTTCCTTACTATATTCTAAAGAGTACCTTCCTTATTAATGTTTCCTATAGGGTACCTTCCTTATTCCTCTTTCCCTAATGAAATTTCCCTAAGTTATCTTTTTTTCCTCTTCAGGTACGGATCTATCATGATGGGCTTCTACTCCCTATACTGCCCCATCCTGCCACTTTTACTTATCAACAGGAAGGTCTACAGAAGGGCAACAGAGGTCATCTTCACCATGTGGGAGAGCTTTGCTGTGGTAAGAGAGAGAGAGAGAGAGAGAGAGAGAGAGAGAGAGAGAGAGAGAGAGAGAGAGAGAGAGAGAGAGAGAGAGAATCACTGGAATAGTCATTGTATGATTTTACTACGGCGAGGAATGAGGGCCTAACTTATCTGGTTTGCAATTGTCAAATATTAGTCACACTTTATCAAATAATCTGGCTAATATCAATGACAAGCTAATGCTGATCTCACAACAATGCTGATCTCACAGCTGATACTGATCTAGCGGCAAATGCTGATTTCACAGCAACTGTTGATCTCACAGCATATGCTGATCTCATAGCAGATGCTGATCTCAATGGAGATGCTGATCTAGCAGTAGATACTGATCTCACAGCAACTGCTGATCTTGCAGTGGATGTTGATCTCGTAGCTGATGCTGATCTCGCAGCAGATGCTGATCTCGCAGCAGATGCTGATCTCATAGCAGATGCTGATCTCAATGGAGATGCTGATCTAGCAGTAGATACTGATCTCACAGCAACTGCTGATCTTGCAGTGGATGTTGATCTCGCAGCAGATGCTGATCTCGCAGCAGATGCTGATCTCGTAGCAGATTTTGTTCTAGCAGCAGATGCTGATCTCACAGCAGATGCTGATCTAGCAGTTGATACTGTTCTAGCAGCAAATGCTGCTCTCGCAGCAGATGTGGAACTCACAGCAATCTCGCAGCAGATCCTGATCTCACAGTAGATGCAGATCTCACTACAGAAGCCCATCTCCACGTGGATTCTGATCTAGCAGCTGATGTTGATCTCACAGCTGATGCTGATCTCACAGGAACTGTTGATATCGGTGGATATGCTGATCTCGCAGCTGATGCTGATCTAACACCGAGGCTGATCTCGCAGTGGATGCTGATGTCAATGGATTTTCTGATCTCACAGCTAATGCTAATCTAGCACCGAGGCTGATCTCGCAGTGGATGCTGATGTCAATGCATTTGCTGATCTCATGGCTGATGCTGATCTAGCGCCGAGGTTGACCTTGCAGTGGATGCTGATATCAATGGATTTGCTGATCTCACAGCTGATGCTGATCTAGCACAGAGGTTGATCTTACAGTGGATGCTGATATCAATGGATTTGCTGATCTCACAGCTAATACTGATCTAGCAACATAGGCTTATCTGACAACAGACGCTCATCTCGCAGTGGATTCTGATCTCGCAGTGGATGCTGATGTCAATGGATTTGCTGATCTCACAGCTAATGCTGATCTAACAACATAGGCTTATCTGACAACAGACGCTCATCTCACAGTGGATTCTGATCTCGCAGCGGATGCTGACCTCAATGGAGACGCTTATCTCCCTGATTTACAAAGAGAAGCGAACACGAGGGAAATGTAATTCCATTTCATTTGCGCATGAATATTCTGCCAAGATGGTTGTTCGACCTGATTAATGGGCCAGATAGAGATGGTCTGGGTCTATTCTGGCATACAAATTAATGAAATAGTCAGTATTTCTGTAGAATATATTGAAAAGCCTTTTGCATATATATATATATATATATATATATATATATATATATATATATATATATATATATATATATATATACATATATACGTATATATATATATATATATAAATATATATATATATATATATATATATATATATATATATATATATATATATATACGTGTATATATAATCATATATATATAATCATATATATATATACTGGTATATACACCAGTATATATATATATATATATATATTTATATATATACATATATATATATATATTATATATATATATATATATATATATATATATATATATATATATATATATATACACATACATAAAGTATATGCACACTTAATAGTTACGTAGACCTTTTTATTTTTCGACTTCCTCACCCTTTTTTATTGAAAACCACTACAAGTCTATAACCGAACTGAAAAAAAAACCGAAGAAACTAATATGTACGTTGGTGGGATTCGAACTGAAGTAAGAAATATTAATAATAGTAATAATTAGGTTACAAAATACAGTATATAGCAAGAGGGTATGCCCCACTTTATTTACCCTTGACCTAGTTTTTTTGTATTCCTCCGTATTATACATATCCGTATCTTTGCATCCGTCAATTTGGAAATTATCCGCAATCAGTCTCATCCGAGAATATATATTTTACATCTTTGGATGAATTCGTATGCGCATGCGTTTGACAACCAGCCAATCAGAGAAGGACTAGCATCACCCAACCAATCAGAGAAGGACTATCATTAACCCAACCAATCAGAGAAGCGCTACCCTCCCACAACCAACCAATCAGAGAAGGACTATCATTCTCCCAGCAAACCAATCAGCAAAAGACTATCATTCCCACAGCTAACCAATCAGAGAAGGGCTACCATTCCCACAACCAACCAATCAGAGAAGGACTATCATTAACCCAACCAATCAGAGAAGGACTATCATTAACCCTATCAACCAATCAGAGGACTATCATTCCCCCAATCAACCAATCAGAGAAGGGCTACCATCCCAAAAGCCAACCAATCAGAGAAGGACTATCATTTCCCCCAATCAACCAATCAGAGAAGGGCTACCATTCCCACAACCAACCAATCAGAGAAGGACTATCATTCCCCCAACCAACCAATCAGAGAAGGGCTACCATCCCACAAGCCATCCAATCACCGCAGAGCAAAAATGTTCGGATTAGTTAAGGATGAAGACGAACAAGTACTACCTACTTTCCTTGTGTAATTTGTCCCCTCCATCTGAGCACGGTATTATGCTAATATAAGCAACTAAGCGTATCTACATGCAAATGAGATATCTCGAACTGAACGGACGTTTTCTTATCCTTTCCTTTGGATAAGGTAGGATTAATGTTGTCTTTTGTAATTCTAGCTATATGTATATATGTATGCTGTATATACAGTATATATATATATATATATATATGCACACCTACATACAGCATACACACACACACACACACACACACATATATATATATATATATATATATATATATATATATATATATATATATATATATATATATATATACACACTTATATATAATAACTTTAAGAAAGTGCCACACTGTATCAAAATTCTTATATAAAGAAATTTATATTAAAAAGTTGATAGCTATCAAAGTAGTAATTATAATTAAAGTAACAATTTAAAAATAAAAATCATGATATGAAAAAAATTATAATAGTAATAATGAAGGAAAGATGTACAAGATGAAAGTTGATATTACGTAAAAATAATGAACATCAAAGAAGATATAGCTATCAAAGTATTAATTATAATTAAAGTAACAATTTAAAAATAAAAATTATGATATGAAAAAACTATAATAGTTATAATGAAGGAAAGAAGTACAAGATGAAAGATGATATTACGTAAAAACGGTAAACATCAAAGAAGATAAAAAAAGGAAAAAAGAAAATAAAAAAGTTCTATCCCCAACACTTAAGTTCTTGAGACCTTCAAGTGGCCAGAAATGTCAAGGGAGAATTGGAAGCGTTGAATAAGAAAAATAATATAGTGACTCACTTTGAAGTATAATTATGAGGGGAACTATAGTCCATTTCTTTTAGCGACGCATATTTGCACCGACTCGCAGCGGTGCCCTTTTAGCTTGGAAAAGTTTCCGGATCGCTGATTGGTTGGACAAGACAATTATAACCAATCAGCGATCAGGAAACTTTTCCGAGCTAAAAGGGCACCGCCGCGAGTCGGTGCAAATATGCATCGCTAAAAGAAATGGACTATAGTTTATAGGTTGCTCGTGTATGGTAGCGGCAAGGGACAGTGACAATAGCCCAGGATAATGCCCCGGAGACTGACCACATGTACATATAATCAGCACTCGAGCGACCCCCCTCCACTCAAGATAGGACCAGCGAGAGCCAGGCCATGGCTGTTGATGATTTAGCGGGTAGATCTATAGTCTCCACCAAAAGCCCCAATCCTTAGCTCACAAGGACGATGAGGTTGCGCACTACGAGAAACTATCAAGTCTTGAATCCCAGTCCAGCAGGTTGCTAGACTGAGATTTAATACCATGATTGAAGCATTTAATGTAATTGTATTTTAATGTGTATTTTTATAGAGTTAATGTTACTTAAACTATGAAAAATTGTGCAGATTGGACAAAAGTTATTTTTTTAAAATTTGGGTTAAATTACCCAGTGTTTGGACCTGTCAGGCCATTCAACAATAAAGTGCAATAGCACTATGAAAATGTACACTGTATATAGATAAATAGATATACATATAGTGATGTTTGTATGTATGTATGTATACTGTACTGTACTTGTGTTTCTAGTGCGTATGTACACTTATGTTTCTAGTATGTACGTATAATTGTTTCTAGTATGTACGTATACTTATGTTTCTAGTATGTATGTAAACTTATGTTTCTAGTATGTATGTATACTTGTTTCTAATATGTATGCATAATATGTATGCATACTTATGTTTCTGGTATGTACGTATACTTATGTTTCTAGTATGTACAACTACACGAGATTTACGATGCATTAGTACATTAACGAAATATTTGCTTCATGAAATTAACCAGGAACTTTTTTTTCATGTCCTTCAACATTCCACCTTCAGGCACTGATGGAGGTGCTCTACGGCGTAAGATTCTTCATGTCAGGAGACGTGATACGACCTGGGGAGAGATCCCTCCTCCTCCTGAACCATCGAAACCGCCTGGACTGGAATTTCTTCTGGGGCGCCCTGGCTCACGCCTCGTCCCCGCCAGCCCATAACTGCAAGATCGTTCTAAAATCTGGCATTCGGAAGTTTCCAGGACTTGGTTAGTAATATTTTAGGTTTTTGTTTTTTACTTTTCCAGGGGACTTCTCAGTAAAGGTTCTTAGGTTTGTCTTAGAGGTCTGGAATCTTCTCAGTAAAGGTTCTTAGGTTTGTCTTAGAGGTCTGGAAACTTCTCATAAAAGGTTCTTAGGTTTGTCTTAGAGGTCTGGAATCTTCTCAGTAAAGGTTCTTAGGTTTGTCTTAGAGTCTGGAATCCTCTCAGTAAAGGTTCTTGGGTTTGTCTTAGAGGTCTGGAATCCTCTCAGTAAAGGTTCTTAGGTTTGTCTTAAGAGGTCTGGAATCTTCTCAGTAAAGGTTCTTAGGTTTGTCTTAGAAGTCTGGAATCCTCTCAGTAAAGGTTCTTAGGTTTGTCTTAGAGGTCTGGAATCTTCTCAGTAAAGAAAAGTCCCCTTGTTGATGCAAGTCTTATTCAAAACTTGGTTTAGTTTTTTATGTTTTTATGACTTTTCCAAGGGACTTCTCAATAAAGGTTCTTAGGTTTGTCTTAGAGGTATCCTGGGGACTTCTCAGTAAAGAAAAGTCCAATTATTGATGCAAGTCCTATTTAATCTAATAAAAATATTCATATTTACTGCTTATATACTTGTAGCTAAGTTGAGGCAAGAGCCTTTGCTAAATGGTTATTTAGAAGATTTTTTTAATACGTTGGTATGTGGAAGCAAGAGACTGTTGGAGAATAATTAGCTAATCTAAAAAAATACTAAGAAATTATAATTTCTATAAGTAGGTTCTTCAATGAGCATGATTGCATGCCTAGCATAAGGCCAGTTCATATTTATTCTAATGGCAAAGAGAATGAGAATTTTTTTTTTACAAATATAATTTTCTAAAGTCAAGACCCCAACCTGATATTAAGTCCAACCTATTCTAGCAAGAAATCATTAGTAATCTGCAAGTCATAATTATGTATTCTAGTTCTAACAGTCTATAGAAAACTGTACAAGAACTGTCTTTCTCTTTCATTATTATTTAAGAGAGCGTGCTAGAAATAGGAATAAATGGCGAGCAATTGTGACGCAGTTCCGGTAGGCCCTGCTGCTTCCTCCGATGCCTTAGATGACCGCGGAGGTAGCAGCAGTAGAGGATTCAGCATTATGAAGCTTCATCTGTGGTGGATAACGTGGGAGGGTGGGCTGTGGCACCCTAGCAGTACCAGCTGAACTCGGTTGAGTCCCTTGTTAGGCTGGAGGAACGTAGAGAGTAGAGGTCCCCTTTTTTGTTTTGTTTCATTTGTTGATGTCGGCTACCCCCCAAAATTGGGGGGAGTGCCTTGGTATATGTATGTATGTAAGTATTTCTACATGTGGCTATATTTCTTTTCAGGTTGGATTATGCAAATGAGCTGTTACTTGTACATCCACCGTCGCTGGGAAGAAGACCAGAGACTCATGTCAAATATCCTGGATTATTACAGGGACATCAATCATACATTCCAGGTAGATATTCTTTAAAGGCATACAGTCCCTTTTGGATTCCAAGCATACATTTCAAGTACTGAAATTTATTCTTTCAAGGCATACAATCTCCTTTGGATTCCAAGCATACATTCAAAGTATTCTTCCAAGGCATACAATACCGTTTGAATTCCAAGCATACAATTTAAATACAGTACTGACATTCTTTCTTTCAAGGCATACAATCCCCTTTGGATTCCAAGCATACATTTCAAGTATTGACATTTATTCTTTCAAGGCATACAATCCCCTTTTGATTTCAAGAATACATTCAAAGTATTCTTCCAAGGTATACAATCCCTTAAATTGGATTCCAAGCATGCATATCAAGTAGTGAAATTTAATCATTCAAGGCATACAATCCCTTTTGGAATCCAAGCATGCATTTCCAGTACTGACATTCATTCTTTCAAAGGCGTAGAATACCAGTTTTGATTTCATGCATACAGTACGTTATAATCACGGATATTTGCTCACTAAAAAAAAATACTTATTTCAGATACAGCCATTACGTCTATTAGGAACATAATCCATTGACAAAATGCATGCATGAACCATACAATCCCTATGGGAATATTCACCATATGTATATTTACAATCCCTCCCAATAACCTATTTTTTCTTCACCCTTAACCCTTTTACCACCAGGTTCTTTGGAAATTTCCAACCCTTAACCCCCAGGGGGTTATTTTTTTCCCCAGCACATTTTGCAATATATTTTTTTTAAATTGCTCTAACAGCCTTCATTTTTCTCATAGAGAGGTCAGGTTGGTCTCATTCTCTTGGAAAATGCCTGAATTTTCTCAAAAAGTTATAAAAAATATGAAAAAAAAATTTTATAGCATTTTTTTTGCAAGGACGTACCGGTACGTCCATGGGGGTAAAGGGATGGGTTTTGTGAAACGTACCAGTACGTCCATTGGGGGTAAAAGGGATAATTGACTTATTTGTGGTAGCCTGTTAGAAACATCCTGCCTGGCAATCTGCTGGACGGGAATTCAAGACCCGCGCAAGCTCGATAGTTTCTTGTAGTATCTACAGCCTCATATTGTTGTGAGATAGAGATTGGGGGATTGGGGAAGCCTATAGGTCTACCTGCCTGATCCTAACCTGATGGAGAGGGGGCTTAGGCACTGACCTTATGTATATATAGTCAGTCTCTAGGACACTGTTCTATCCCTTGCCTCTGCCATTCATGAGCGACCTTAAACCTTTCATTCCTCATTTCAGATTCTGCATATATAGTGTCTCTAGGTCACTGTTCTGTCCCTTGCCTCTGCCATTCATGAGCGACCTTTAAACCTTTCATTCCTCATTTCAGATTCTGCTCTTCCCAGAGGGCACAAATCTAACAAAAAAAAAGAAGAAGAGCCATGAGCGACCTTTAAACCTTTCATTCCTCATTTCAGATTCTGCTCTTCCCAGAGGGCACAAATCTAACGAAAGAAACGAAGAAGAGGAGCCATGAGCGACCTTTAAACCTTTCATTCCTCATTTCAGATTCTGCTCTTCCCAGAGGGCACAAATCTAACGAAAGAAACGAAGAAGAAGAGCGACGAATTCGCCGTGAAAGCGGGTCTACCTTTCCTAACGAACGTTCTCCATCCCCGCACAACTGGTTTCACTTATCTTGTTAACAAGATGAGAAATGGTGAGGATTGAAATCAAAGTATTTTCTTAACCATCAAGATGAGAAATGGTGAGGATTGAAATCCCAGTATTTTCTTAACCACGTGTAAGTCATAAAATAGTTTGGAAAAAGTTATGGCACGCAGTTAATTTTCAACTTGAGAACCTTAGGTATGGTGATTCTACCAACGCAAGGTAACAAGGATAATTAAAAGTAATGAGACGAGAGTTTTCTGTCACGAACAAAAATATCAATATAAATGAGTTTAAATCATTTAGCTAAATTCCTTTGAATTCATAAAATTAACGGGATAAGGTCTCTGATTTTTAGTGTTCATTATGAACGATTTTAGATCCTACCATGCAATAGGAAGAGATGTCCGTTATGTTTTGAATACATAGACCTATAGATTACGATTAAATCTCTCAATAGCTGAATTCCATTTCATAAGTTGTAAATAATACACATGGTAGTAGCATTCAGTGATGGGTGTAGAGCGGCACCTTGCTGTAACGGGGATATTGAAGAGGAGATATCTAAACGGCACGAGACCTCTGGTTGTGGTTTTACACGCCCCAGTTATATACCGACACCTATTTAGGTGAGCGAGCTGGGTTCAACCCTGGCATTCCTATGCAACTTTTTTCTCTGGTAATACATAGCAGTTATATACCTTAGAACTGATGCTAAAGGAGCATTTCACTGGGCGGCACAGGTCTCTCGCCCAGAAATAGATTTTTCCTTCGTCAAAATCCCTTGATACATCCCCCACCACAAATGTACATAACTAATTACGCAAGTATTTTTGCACGACTAGCTATAGCCCATTCAACACGTGTTTAGAGTTTCATTAACAGATCTTTTAAATACAGTTGTACCTGCGGCATTACCGGGTATCTAATAAATAAAGTAAAAGATAAGTGATGGGAAAAATGCCCCTTCATATACGAACAAAATTTTTTGTAGAGTTTTCTTCAAATACATACACACACACACATATAAAGTATATTGTGGGAATAATACTATACGTAAGGTTCCACCCCAATTCAGCAAATAAATTATGAAAGAGACAGGGACTGTCAAATACATACACACACACACATATAAAGTATATTGTGGGAATAATACTATACGTAAGGTTCCACCACGATTCAGCAAATAAATTATGAAAGAGACAGGGACTGTCAAATACATACACACACACACATATAAAGTATATTGTGGGAATAATACTATACGTAAGGTTCCACCACGATTCAGCAAATAAATTATGAAAGAGACAGGGACTGTCAAATACATACACACACACATATAAAGTATATTGTGGGAATAATACTATACGTAAGGTTCCACCCCAATTCAGCAAATAAATTATGAAAGAGACAGGGACTGTCAAATACATACATACACACACACACACACATATAAAGTATATTGTGAAAATAATACTATACGTAAGGTTCCACCCCAATTCAGCAAATAAATTATGAAAGAGACAGGGACTGCTTTATAAATTACACATACCTATTTACTTAAAATATCTATATTCAACTTCCGCCAGGCAATCAACTAGATGCTGTTTACGACATCACAGTGGCTTACCCCCACACGCTACCTCTGACGGAGCTCGACGTCCTGAGGGGAAAAATGCCTGAGGAAGTACACTTTCACATTAAAAGGTAATGGAACATTTTAACCCTTTTACCCCCAGGCTAATTGGAAATTTCCAACTCTTAACCCCCAGGGGGTTATTTTTTTCCCAGCATATTTTGCAGTATATTTTTTTTTAAATTGCTCTAACAGCCTTAATTTTTGTCATAGAGAGGTCAGGTTGGTCTCATTCTCTTGGAAAATGCCTGAATTTTCTCAAAAAATTATCAAAAATATGAAAAAAATAATTTTTATAGCATTTTTTTGCAAGGACGTACCGGTACGTCCAAGGGGGTAAAGGGATGGGTTTTGTGAAACGTACCAGTACGTCCTTTGGGGGTAAAAGGGTTAACATTGTTATTAGTTGAATACATTCCCACATCTAAGGCTCGCTTCACATGAGCGGATTTTTTCCGTATGGAAATTGTGTTCCACTCGTTGGGAGGTATGTCTTCAAACAAGAGGATTTTCCCCGAGCGGTCTCGTAGTTTCCATAAACCGCTACACTGGAGCCACGTAGATTAGCAGTGTTTGCGGTTAGTAAATGACTATCACTCGGAAATTATTCCGAGCGGGTAGCGTGTGAAGGGCTTAATTGATTTTTAAACTGCGCGGTATTAATCTGTTCGTGTGAAGTGAGCCTAAGGGTAAGACAGAATGAGGCATGGGTATATATTTACATCAAAATTAAGAAAAAAAATTGTTTAATAATAAGGATAGATAATGAAAGAAAATTATGCATTAACAATATCAAATTAGAACTAGCGGTAGAATGATGTATTAATCTGTTCGTGTGAAGCGAGCCTAAAGGTAAGACAGAATGAGGCATGGGTATATATTTACATCAAAATTAAAAAAAAAATTGTCTAATGATAGGGATAGAATGAAAGAAAATCATGCATTAACAATATCAAATTAGAACTAGCGGTAGAATGATGTATTAATCTGTTCGTGTGAAGCGAGCCTATGGGTAAGACAGAATGAGGCATGGGCATATATTTACATCAAAATTAAGAAAAAAAATTGTTTAATAATAAGGATAGATAATGAAAGAAAATCATGCATTAACAATATCAAATTAGAACTACTGTAGCGGTAGAATGATGTTAACTACATTTTCCTATCATATGAAAGACGAAGTTGTATGTTAAAGATGTTTATAAAACAAATATAAGATCAAAGTACTGTAATTATTTCTCTATGTAATGTTCTCATTTCTCCTTATATTAAAGATGAAATTGCGTCAAGTCAATTTCCATATAATCTGTAAAAAAAAATCATGGCATATGAAATGAAACAAATACATTGTCATCAAATGAAAGATATGATGTATGAATTTAAGGTTTTCATTTTAGAAAACGAGATTAAAATGAAAGAAAAAGTTCAGTTGTACATCAAGAGGCAAGAAGAAATTAAGTACTTAAGAAAAGGTTATTTATCGTAAGTAGTACAATGCTTTTCATAAAGTTTCAACGAATGGTAAATCACCCAAATGACACAACACAAGCATATGAATTTCATATAAACATTACTGAAATTATTTACCAAAGAATTTGGAAATTGGATAATTTCTATGTGCTCTTTGCTATCCTCAACAACATTTCACTTGTAGTGACCTTATGAGCTACAACAAGCTGGTTTATGCACAAATTTGACTAGAAATGGCTAAAATGGAATGAAGTTTAAAATAAAGTATATGCTGTAATTTACAAAGACCATGCCATGTACTACGTACAGAGGCTGATAGCCTACGTAGTTTAGAGTTGAAGGGATCAAGAAAAGAGGAAGTGAAGAACAGGTGCTAACCGTAAGGACAAGCCGAAATGAAGGCATCGACGGTCGTCATAACTCATTAACATTTCTTCATACTGTATACCAATAAGCAACCAGATCAAAATAGTTAATGAAATATTGTAATATGAGATATTGCCAGGCCTCCTTCACAGCCTAAGATTTTTTAACCCTTTTACCCCCAAAAGAAGTACTGGTATGTTCCACAAAACTCATCCCTTTACCCCCATGGACGTACCGGTACGTCCTTGCAAAAAAATGCTATTCAAAATTTTTTTTGCATATTTTTGATAATTTTTTGAGAAAATTCAGGCATTTTCCAAGAGAATGAGACCAACCTGACTTCTCTATGACGAAAATTAAGACTGTTAGAGCAATTTGAAAAATATATACTGCAAAATGTGCTTGAAAAAAAATAACCCCTGGGGGTTAAGGGTTGGAAATTTCCAAAAACCCTGCGGGTAAAAGGGTTAAGATACTTGGCTCTCCTATCTTCCATCTCCCCTGCTTCTTTTCGATAACCAACCAGATCAGAAAGCTAATGATCTTTAATGGATTCTCTACTGTCAATCGCTTATATAATATCTTCCATCTTCTCTTCTTCTTTCTGATTGCCCTCATTAGACAAATCTGTCAGACTTCTTCAATCTTAAGACTTCCACTGCCATGGGTATTTCCACACTTGCGCAATCTGCGATTCTAATATTTCCACTGATCATGTTGGTTGCCTGAATAAGGAATATCAGCTTGGTCCAGCCATTTTCAAAGAGGATTAAACTTCAGAATTTAATACTATTTTTCCTGGTTTTAGTTTACCATTTATAATATTGCTTAAATCAATCTTAATTTTGATCGTGATAAAATTTAGGTCAAGTACCAAGACCAGTAAGTCCACTGGGAGCTGGGAGAAATATTATTTTTATCTTTTTATCATAACCTTAATGGGAAGGGAAGTTAATTAAAAAGTTTAAATCATAAGTAATATTATTTTGTCCGTAAGAAGACATTTTCATTTAGAATATATCTCACAAAGAATGACATTTTAATTCCTTTGCCAAATAATCAATGAATTTTATTGCACTTTAACCCTTTTACCCCCAAAGGACGTACTGGTACGTTTCACAAAACCCATCCCTTTACCCCCATGGACGTACCGGTACGTCCTTGCAAAAAAATGCTATAAAAATTATTTTTTTTCATATTTTTGATAATTTTTTGAGAAAATTCAGGCATTTTCCAAGAGAATGAGACCAACCTGACCTCTCTATGACAAAAATTAAGGCTTTTAGAGCAATTTAAAAAAAATATACTGCAAAATGTGCTGGGAAAAAAATAACCCCTTGGGGGTTAAGGGTTGGAAATTTCCAAATACCCCGGGGGTAAAAGGGTTAATGGGAAGGGAAGTTAATTAAAAAGTTTAAATCATAAGTGATATCATTTTGTCTGTAAGAAGACATTTTCATTTAGAATATATCTCACAAAGAATGACATTTTAATTCCTTTGCCAAATAATCAATGAATTTTATTGCACTTTAAAGCAAGTAATGGACAAAGCTCTATCATAACGTAAATAATCAGATTAATGACAGTCCAAAACAGAATTCTGTATTCTCTAGGGCCTGTCACGGCCCTCCACTTTGATGAAGGGATTATCTAAATGGAAGACAGGCTGTGAATAGTGGTTTACACACGCCCTTGTTAAATACACGACACCAACAAGGTGTTCGCGCGAGGGTTGTAACCTCTGCCTTCCATGCTTTTATCTTTCTCTAGTATATTTGGAAGATTTATATTAGAAAAGTGTAAAAAAGGACCCTTTTCACCGGGCGTCACAGGTCTCTCCCCAGAAATAGATTTTTCCTTCGTCAAAATCCCTTAATTATACTTTCTAACATCACCAACATCTGATTACAGGCATCCCGTCAGCTCGCTGCCAGCGACGGACGAAGGTTTAAAGACTTGGCTGGCCGGTGTCTGGTCCGAGAAAGACGAGCTCCTGCAGACCACGTTAAGCCAAGGGCACTTCCCAGAAAGTTCTACGAATCTTTCCCACCCTCCGGTCAACGCTTCCTACCTCTCTGTTCTCTTTTGGCTTCCCCTGACTTTTGGTAAGGGACGGAAAGTTAAAGTCAATGTTATGTGGTATTTTTTTCATTCCTTATCTTTTTTTTAAAGAAGTTTCATTGGTTTAGTAAGCATCCAAATCAAACTTGTAAGACAAAATTAGGTATCCAAATCTGGCTCTAGTTTATAACTCAATTAAGCATCTAAATCACTTTAAATTTTTAGCAAAGTATAATAATAGACTGAGGTGGTATGGTCATGTCATGAAAAGAGATGAACAGTATATTGGGAGGAGAGTGATAGAAATGGAGGTACAGGGAACGAGAAGGAGAGGGAGACCAAAGCGAAGGTGGATGGACTGTATCAAGGATCACCTTCGATCAAAGGGATTAACCAGTGATGAAGTGTGGGACAGAGGTAGATGGAGAACGCTATCTAGAAACATCGACCTCACATAGAAGTGGGAAAAGATGCAGACAAAGAAGAAGAAAAGATAATACTATGAGCTGATCCTCCACTTTATATACAGGCCATTTTATTAATAAAATTTAGCCCAGTTTCAAGTTATTAGAAACTTAAAAAGGAATTACTAAGAAAGTTAAATATCATCTTATAAATGTCAGTAATACAAAAATTAATTAGACAAGAAAATTCCCTATTGTAGAACATACTGTGCTATATATCAAGGTTTTATTGCATGGTCTTAGAATTCATACTGCATTGGTTTTAATCTATAATATATAAAAGATTCCTACTACTTATTTAATGAAAGATAAATAGTAATTAGTACACATTAATAGATTCATTAACCCTTTTACCCCCAGGCTCTTTGGAAATTTCCAACCCTTAACCCCCAAGGGGTTATTTTTTCCCCAGCATATTTTGCAGTATATTTTTTTTAAATTGCTCTAACAGCCTTAATTTTTGTCAGAAAGAGGTCAGGTTGGTCTCATTCTCTTGGAAAAAGCCTGAATTTTTTAACAAAAATATGAAAAAAAAAAAAATTTATAGCATTTTTTTGCAAGGACGTACCGGTATGTCCATGGGGGTAAAGGGATGAGTTTTGTGAAACGTACCAGTACGTCCTTTGGGGGTAAAAGGGTTAATAGATTCATTAATGTGCCTTACGTTACTAGGATTTTTCTACGGTACGTCCTCATAGTTCAAAAGTTCCCGTTTATATTTCTAGGTATGGCTTATTTACTGTGTACCTGGTGGGTCGTTCAGCTCTGGTGTCTAGTCTTCACGGTCTTCTTCATGGTGATTTCCTTTGGAACTAATGGCCTTCAACATTTCGAAGTATGGCTGTACAGAAGACAAACCCGGTATAAAAAAAGTGAGTGAACGTAAAACGGAACGAGGTTCCAAGTGTGTGATATTTCCGCTGTAGTGAAACCGGACGATTTCATGTGCCATATTCAATGCAATATATTAACAGTCAGATCTCAAAAGATACATTGGTGATAGAAAAAGCATCAGATGAAAGTTCTCCATAGCCGAAGCCTGTGAAATTACGAAGCATAGATGACAAATGAGAAATATTCGGTAATAGGTGGAACAGGTTTCCAATATTCAAGCGTATAAGATGATGTTCATGTACTCCCGAAAGATTCAAGTCTGTATTTCCTTTCAAAATGGTTTATTGTTAGATTTAGAATATCCCCGTAGGATCTTTTTTCCACTTGAAATATTCATGAGTGATGTTTGAAAAGTAAAAAGCCTAATTTAATTAATTCAAAGGTAAAGGTAAAGGTAAAGGTGTCTGGTCTCAGTTCCAGCTTCATCAGAGTAGATGCTCACCAGAACGTCAGCCGGGCAAACCCAACCACCCACTGTGGTGCTAAACCACAGCAGTGATCTCCCCCAGTAAACAGCTTAAACTCACAATCCCGGGCTGGGATCGATCTGCTGCCATGCGAAGGCTAGGCGAACACGCTACCACTGTACTAGCCAGGATAGGTCATTGAAAAGACTTGAGGGTTAGTGACAATAGAAATATATCAGCCAGTGGGACCAACAGTTAGTCCATAGTAACACGGCATGCGAATGAAATGATTTTGTATCAGTCACCGCTAATCCAAAAGAAAATGAGAAACACAATTAACCCTTTTACCCCCCGGCTATTTGGAAATTTCCAACCCTTAACCCCCAGGGGGTTATTTTTTCCCAGCACATTTTGCAGTATATTTTTTTTAAATTGCTCTAACAGCCTTAATTTCTGTCATAGAGAGGTCAGGTTGGTCTCATTCTCTTGGAAAATGCCTGAATTTTCTCAAAAAATTATCAAAAATATGAAAAAAAAATTTTTATAGCATTTTTTTGCAAGGACGTACCGGTACGTCCATGGGGGTAAAGGGATGGCTTTTGTGAAATGTACCAGTACGTCCTTTAGGGGTAAAAGGGTTATGAAATGAAGAGGAATATCTCGATAAAATCCTGTTGGTCTTTTCAACGCTTAAATCTTACTGTACTTCTTTAGTAATTTCTTCATGGAAATGACCCGATATAGAGTACGATCTCAGATGGAACACCACGATTGATTGATTTTGAGTTCTCTGGCCTCCTGACATCGAAGGTCATTTACGCTGCCATCATTTGGTATAAGAGAATAAAAGGAAATTCAATTATAAGCCTGAAAAGCCAAGATGTCCTTTTTAAAGTTAAATAGACTTCAGAAGACCTGCTTCTGAAATAAAGCTAAAAATTCTGCTAGTATAGTACAACACATCCTGCCCAAAAATCTACATCATGTATACTATACAGTAGATACAGGTATTTTTGGTACAGAAATGTCAATTCACGAAAGTACAGTAAGGTTTTATTTTTATTCTGCAAGGTTCACCTTACATTGCAATCTCAACGTAGAAATTCTTTGCGAGATGTTAAAATTGATATCAACGGATAAAAAATAATTTGGAGCATGCATCTAAAAATATACGATATGTGAAAAATGCTGTAAAAATAGAAAAAGAAAATTAAATGAGATTTCAACAGACACAAATAGGTATGCAACACATGTATATTATACAGTAGATACAGGTACTTTTGGTACAGAAATGTCAATTCACGAACATACAGTAAGGTTTTATACAGTAAAGTTAACTTTACATCACAATCTCAACGTAAAAATTCTTTGCGAGATATTAAAATTTGTATCATCACTATAAAAAATAATTTGGAGCATGCATCTAAAAATATACGATATGTGAAAAATGCTGTAAAAAGAGATAAAGAAAATTAAATGAGATTTCAACAGACACAAATAGGTATGCAACAGCACGAATACCATACAGTGCAGAGATTTTGACACGGAAATGCCGATTCATGAGCGTACAGTATGGTTTTATTCTGCGATATTAAACCTCACATCACAATGTCAACATGGAAATTCTTTAAGAGATGTTAAAATTCATATCTTTAATTAAAGCAATTATCAACATTATGAAAAATCTGTGATGGATAATGTGGGAGGGTGGGCTGTGGCACCCTAGCAGTACCAGCTGAACTCGATTGAGTCCCTTGTTAGGCTGGGAGGAACGTAGAGAGTAGAGGTCCCCTTTTTGTTTTTGTTTCTTTGTTGATGTCGGCTACCCCCCAAAATTGGGGGAAGTGCCTTGGTATATGTATGTATGTAGGAAAAAATTGATATATCAACAAACATAAAGAGCAATATTAGTCAATGAAACTTGGGTAACAGTGCATTGTAAAAAGCAATACAGTATCCAAAATAATGGCAGCAATGATGAGGAAAAGGAAGACCGTTACGTGCTCTTAGGATAACGGGAATCAAAAATAGGTCTTGGGTACTGGGCATTGCATCACAGTTAATTGTCGATAGGAATTTGGGTTCAAACAATCAGACATCGATGTAGTCTTTAGTAGTCTTTAGTATTGACGTAGCAGGCAATCATTTCTTTAATGACATGTTTCTGTGTAGAACAATCAATGCGGTACCCTGTCCTACCATTTTTGTTGTTGATACATTCACCAAAAAACAAAGCAGGTATGCCTTTAATAAAAAACAAACTCATAAAAGTGCTAGATGGCTATTAGATTAATGTTTACACGTATAACATTACTGTATTTTAATACATTACTGTATTTTAATTCATCTATATGAGATGGTTTTACTATTTACTGGGAGTTTGCACTGTACCAAGTACAAACTAATAAGAGACTAAAGGCCTTTAGGAACAATAACATTCTCTTTGAAGAACTGTAAATACCTGTACAGTATTTAATTTCACTGCTAGAAACATGTTTGTAAACAAACCAAGGCATGCATTTAGTGGTCTTGGAAATAACATTGGGGAATTCTCCATCCTGCTTTCTGTCATATCTAACGTTCTCTCTTTTCTCTAACTCAGTAAGCGAGAAGACGTCGTCCCCACTCGAACAAGAACGAGAAAACTAACGGAGGAATGATCATAGCCATGAAAAGTCACAGTGGAAACTAGCATTAACAATTCTGATAAATTTCCAAGATCAATTCTCAATGCAAGCTTCACGAGTAAATGCTAACTACTGCCCTGCGAGCAAGCAATGTATACTGCTACAAGAATCCTCTACTGGACATCAAGGAAAATAATGTTGCCTTCAATTACCTGCTAATTTCTAGTTTGATGAAATGGGAACACCTTAAAGCCATTAGTATCTTCAATCATAGTGTAGAATTTCCTCTTGGCAATTTGCTTGCACTCAAATATAAAATAAAAAAGTCTAGCAAGCTTCAATGAAACAGAATTTCAAGCAATGAAAACCAAAAGAAAAAAAGAAGTAATAATTAACAAAATAAAAACAAACATCAAGTACACAATAGTACACTATTTATTCTGTGTTCGTAAATTTATGTTGAACCCTTTGTACGATATTTGAGAGTTATCATGCTTCAACTAATACAAGGAGAGTTTCATCCGGTAAAGTGAATGATTTGAGAAAGCCTATACCGAGACCCTTTGCGTCAATAGGCGCAGGAGGAGATGATGATGAATACAAAGAATTGAGGGTCACCTGTTGCTGTATTTACGTTGGTTGGATTACATTTATGAATTTGAGCTATATAACCTGGTGCTGAGGAATGAGACCCTGTAGCACCAGCATCTGCATTGAATAAAATGCAGACCAGTAACAAAGATACAGTGAACCCTCGCTACTTCGCGGTTCGACCATCGCGGATTCACCACTTCGCGGATTTTTTTCATAACCCATATGTATATACATATTGGTAAAAACAAAATCAACATACTGTACTGAATAATCAATATAATCGATGCAAAAACTAACCTATACACAAATGTGTACAGTAAATGCGTTTGTTTCTTCATTATGATCAGAGAAACGTAAACAAATTATTAGTTGCCATTTTTTATCGTGCTTTTTGGCGTGTTTAGGAAACGCATGATATAAAATCGCCTTTAATATTTGTGCCTGTTTTAGTTTAGGGTACTGTAGTACATGCATTAAGTGTTCTGTACATTAAAGGGTAGTTTGTTAACAGTACTACGTACAAGGGAAGGTTTTAAAAGTCTGAATATACATGTTAAATAAATAGGTAAATATGGTGTCACTACTTCGCGGATTTTCACCTATCGCGGCCGGGTCTGGAACCTATCTACCGCGATAAACGAGGGTTCACTGTATATTACTACTGGGGAGATGTACATTATGTACGACATGAAGTTAAAGGACGGTGTTTTTATCTGTGTGTAACTTTCTTTGAGTGCTCATAAAAGCTTTATCTAGTGAAAATAAAATGTATCCCCATGTACATTATTTAACATATATAGCGAACATAAAATCTCTTTCCTGAAGACATTCCTTTAATATTTTAAGTAGCCTACACTATTTAATGTACCAGTATATTCCTATGGCACACATTAAAAAAACTTAAAATTCCACAGAACAGTATGTCAACATCATCAGCTTATTCAATATGTACTTTAAAAATTAATAATTTTACCCTGAAACAATAATTTCTAAAAAAAGGATATTTTAATCTCCCTTTTACCCCCAACGCTATTTGGAACTTTCCAACCCTTAACCCCCAGGCGTTTTTTTTTCAAACACATTTTGCAATATATTTTTTTTAAATTGCTCTAACAGCCTTAATTTTCATCATAGAGAGGTCAGGTTGGTCTCATTATTTTGGAAAATGCCTGAAGTTTCTCATAAAGTTATAAAAAATATACAAAAAAAATATAAATAGCAGTTTTTTGCAAGAACGTACCGGTACATCCATGGGGGTAAAGGGATGAGTTTTGTGAAACGTATCAGTACGTCCATTGGGGGTAAAAGGGTCAAGCAATTTTCTCACTACCCACTTATGTTTGTTGAGAAACAACAAATCCTAATGCATTCGATTTCTCACAGTTTAATCTTAATATTCTGTAATCGAAATAAACAATGAAGGTGTAGGACGGCACCTCGTTGTTCCAGGGGATGTTGATGAAGGAGAGGTCTAATTGGAGAGGGACCTATGGTCGTGGCTCTATCACGCCCCAGTTATCTATACCGACACTTAAAGAGTGAGCGAGCTGGGTTTATTCCTGGCATTCCATGCATCTCTTTTTCTCTGGTATATTCAGCAGTAGTTATACCTTAGAAATGGTGCTAGAGGAGCATTTCACTGGGCGACACAGGTTCCTCGCCCAGAAAAGGGATTTTGACGAAGGAAAAATCTATTTCTGGGGAGAGACCTGTGACGCCCGGTGAAAAAGGTCCTTCTTTACACTTTTCTAATATAAATCTTCCAAATATACTAGAGAAAGATAAAAGCATGGAATGCAGAGGTTACAACCCTCGCGCGATCAGGCCGTCACAGATCGACCCAGAAATAGATTTTTCCTTCGTCAAAATCCCTTTAGAAGTATCGGAAAAAGATAGTGCTAAAAGGGTCATCAGATGAGTAAATGGCCAGCCTTTTGACGACTCGTTAACAGACGTGGATAGTGCTTTACGTAACCTCTGGGTATAAAACGAGTGCCTTTCCGAGAGATATTTTGTCGTACGATTCACAAGACGTGCCAAAAATGTCAGTGGAATTCTTGAATGAAGTAGTTAGGCATTTGATACAACTATCCTCTGTATAATTAACCCTTTTACCCCCGAACTATGTTGAACTTTCAACATTTTGCTATATCTTTTTTATAAATTGCTCTACCAGCCTTAATTTTTGTCATAGAGAGGTCAGGTTGGTCTCATTCTTTTGGAAAATGCCTGAAGTTTCTCATAAAGTTATCATAAATATGCAAAAACATGTAAATAACAGTGTTTTGCAAGGACGTACCTGTACGTCCATTGGGGGTGAAAGGGTTAATCGCTGATTATTTTGTTAATGTAATGTTTAGCCCCTGGTGCAAAATAGAAGACATTTTGTGATGGAAATTCTTGCCTGGAATCCGTATTGGAAGTAAAGTTGCTTGAGGTTATAATGAAAAGTAATGAAATGACATAAAATCCTAACATAAAGAGTAAGAAGTTCAATATCATACTTGTCACAAACATGAAAGGAAAAGACAGAAGTTTGGTATTATACTTGTCATAAACGGAGCAAAACATTTTGGAATTGTAGTCAATACTTGTCCTGTTTCAACCGAAGGTCTTACGATGCTATTTCCACAAATATAAATAGATACGAGATGTCTCGATAGGATGAACATGGCAAAATACACACACAGTAATGCCAAACTAACGTATGGTTTTGCTAAACGGTGCTCGACAGAATTTTATGACACTTGAGTTGGCAAAATTTCCAGAAGCAGACTTTGTACAGCGTAGATAGTTTTAAGCAGTTTAAAAATTGCCTTTCATTAATTTTGCATTATGTTTCTACTATGAATGTCAAAAGTATGATAAATTGACCGCAATCAGTATGATATGAAATCCAAATAGTAGCTTTCAGACGTCTTTATCTTGCAAACTTTTGTAATGTCTCTCTTGATGTAATCAACTTCATGAACCACATTGTTATTTTGTTTAATTCTACGTTTGTGTGAAATTATGTCTTGCCCAACGGTGTCCACATTCTATAGACATCCATTTATTTAATTTATTTGTTATTGGCTTCATATCTAAAAAAATAATTAGCAATCTGATAATCTAAGTGGTACAGGAATTTTTTATGGATGTCCAGGTAAGTTACTCAAAATTAAGTGTTCGATTTTGATTTTATTCTCAATAACAAGCAAATTGTATCGCATATGAATTTTTGTTATAAATTTTATAAACTTGTAATAGATTCATTCAGCTGATGATGATTTTTATAATTTATTCCCTGAAAATTGAGAGCAAATTTTGATGAATTTTAAAAATTTTATAAACTTGTAATAGATTCATTCAGCTGATGATGATTTTTAAAATTTCTTCCCTGAAAATTGAGAGCAAATTCTGATGAATTTTAATGCTAAAAACAATAATAAGTGTCTGAAAATATATCTTATCAAATGACACAAACCTGTACATAGCTGTCAGTGTCTGTCAGCTAAATTCTTAAGACGTTCTAGTATTAAAATGTGTTTAAAAAACATAAGCTTTGACAGTATAACTGCATTAGATTTAACCAACATACTTTACTGTATATATTAAATAGTACTTTTATGGACATGCCTTTTCTTTGAAGGGCGGAAAAATTGATTATTTATTGATATAGTATTAGAAATATTTCATATACCAGATGCTTATACAAGTATTTTACATGTATAAACTCATATTTAAAGAAATGACGTTTTTAATTTCCCTTATAATGCATGCTTCCTCCGGTGCCTTAGATGACCGCGGAGGTAGCAGCAGTAGGGGACTCAGCAGTATGAAGCTTCATCTGTGGTGGAAAATGTGGGAGGTTGGGCTGTGGCACCCTAGCAGTACCAGCTGAACTCGGCTGAGTCCCTTGTCAGGCTGGGAGGAACGTAGAGAGTAGAGGTCCCCTTTTTTGTTTTGTTTCTTGTTGATGTCGGCTACCCCCCAAAATTGGGGGAAGTGCCTTGGTATATGGATGGATAATGCATTGAGTTATTATACTGGTTTGTTGATTAATTTTCTTTAAACCCAGTTATCATATATGTTTCCTTGAAGCTTCACACGCCGCTCATGAATGGCAGAGGCAAGGGACACTGACATTACCCTATCAAGCAGGATAATGCCATAGAGACTGACCATATATATATATGATCAGTGCCCAAGCCCCCCTCTCCACCCAAGCTAGGACCATGGAGGGCCAGGCAATGGTTGCCGATGACTCAGCAGATAGTCCTATAGTCTACCCTAAACACCCCATCCTTAGTTCACAAGGAAAGTGAGGTTGCAGCGACCAAAGGAACTAAGGAGTTTGTGCGGGGCTCTAGCCCCAGTCTGCTGATCCCTGGCCTCTGGCATTCATGAGCGGCCTTTAAACCTTTTAGAAGAGCAACAAATCTCAATTTGGGCAGCCCTAGTTTGTCCGCAAAAGATATCAAAAGCTCCATGATGGGAAACTAAAACAAATGCTTCATGAAAATCGGGTCTTTACAAACATATATATAGCAATTATAACACAAAAAAAAGCATGAAGAAAATTTTGTACATTAACAAAAATATTTACATGATCATTATACATCTATCTAGATCTAAAGTTATTCTTAATTATCAAAGATGTCATTTTAATTTACCTGATCCAAGTACACATTAAAAATAAAAAATTACTACCTTTAACCCTACATCTGGGATGGGCCTTTCCTGTTCTCTCTTTTCATTTTCATAAAAAAAAAAAATATGTTAAAAAATCAGGTATTTCCTAAAGGATAGATTCTCCTTTTACATATATATTGTAACCTGCTTTGAATATTGGCTACAAAAACCTACGGGAGCGTTTCGTAATACCGCTAAACTTCCCATGAGACTTTAGCATGCAAAAAGAAGTTATTATAACAAAAAAATTCAGAATATTTATAATTTACTCTAAGTGTAAGCATTCTTACGTAGAATTCTGAGAGAGAGAGAGAGAGAGAGAGAGAGAGAGAGAGAGAGAGAGAGAGAGAGAGAGAGAGAGAGAGAGAGAGAGAGAGAGAAAGTAGGTTTCGTACATATCTATCATTCATCAATCTTCAATTATTTTTCTACAACTTGGATTACAATGTACATAAAAAAAAGTCACGTTACTATTATCTACAGTGTACTATACAGAGAACAGGAAACCATTTAAGAATAAAAATAATACTGCACATTTCTATCGGCAACTATAAACTTATCAAGAGGCGGGAAACTTAAAAACAAAGTTCAACCGGAGGAGGACACAACGGTATGGACGTAAACGCTTCAGCCTCGAACTGTCCTTTATCTGCAGGATCCAGCTGATCCAATGGTGTGAACCATTCTGCTTTTACATTTCCAGGTAATTTTCCCCCACCAAGTGTCTGACCTCCTGTATTTACCTGTGGACTGGGCTGGGAATCTGGTTGTTTACCAAAAAGTCCAGGGCTTCCTGAGGGGTTACTAGAGCTCGCAAAAATACTACCACCAGACTGTAACCCAGAGGTTACGCCACCTCCGAACAGGCCTGTTCCACCACTCGTAGAGGCTGTGTTACCACTCCCACTAAATGGACTGCTGGCGTTCACATTTAGACCAAAGACGGGAGCGTTCTGCGCCGGTGCTTCGCTCGTCGCGGGGTTTCCGCCAAAGATGCTGGAGGTACCTGGAGCAGAATTACCAAAAAGAGGAGTGCTGGGTTGATTTTGATTTTGAGAGCCCCCAAATAGGCTAGGGTTAGTTCCAAAAACACTTCCGGATGTTGTGTTAGCATTGGAAGAACCAAATACGTTGCTGGTGGTGTTTGAAGTTCCAAACACACTGCTGGTGGTTGTAGGGGTACTTGCCCAGCCAAAGGTTGGAGTGGTAGTTTGATTATTGTTTCCAAATATACTAGAGGTTTGATTTTGACCACCTCCAAATACGCTTCCACTTGTTGAGGTAGCTACATTATTACTGCCTCCAAAAGTGTTTCCAGTAGCCGGTGTTGCAGCATTAGCAGAATTTCCTCCAAAAATGCTACCAGTGGCTCCAGCAACTGGGTTTGCAGTGCCTCCCCCTCCAAATATGCTTCCAGTAGTTGAAGTAACAGGATTTGTTGAAGTTCCACCGCCAAAAATGCTTGCTGTTGTTGTACTGGCGTTACCTCCACCACCAAAAATACTTCCGGAAGTCTGGTTTGTAGCAGAACTTCCCCCAAAAAGGCTGCCTTGCATCTTAGAACCCCCAAATACACTCCCGCCACTGCTCCCAAACAAGCTAGTGCCGCCACCTCCAAAAGGGGATGCACTCGGCTGAGCGCCAAAGGTGCTTGGACTCTGCGCTCCGAGATTTGCCGGTCCACCGAATAATGTTTTCTTGGCCGAATCGCCAAACACGTTCGACGAGGATGTCTGGTTTCCTCCAAACAGAGATCCTCCTCCACCAAAAATGGAAGACTGAGGTTTTGCTCCCAAAAGACCCGCACCTGGCTGGGCCGGGATGCTGGGACTTCCGCCGAATAACGTACCCGCTGGTTTGCCAAACAAGCTTCCCGACTTCCCGGTTTGAGACGGACTTTGCAGTTGCTGGTCAGAGCTGCTTTTAGAATAGAAAACTTCTTTCTGTAAGCAACAGGTGATACAGCATGAGGTTAAATATACCTTAGTAATATATTACATTATTTTTGCATGCCATCCCTAAATGTCATAAAATTTTCACACTTATTAATAAATTTTGCTAACATTAACAAGGATATATCATTAAAAACTTCCTAAAATCGAAAATGTAGCAGAAAATCATTGTATGGTAAAATATTTTAATCAATTGAATCATACAATATGATGTATAAAATGTACATACTATATATCAAAGATTTGTATAAAAAATATATATCTCAAATTCAATAAAGATGATCGCTGCCTCAGTAGCTTTTATCTTATAGCCAAGTTTTTCTATTGCTCATATTTTTCTTCTGTTATCAGTACTGCATTCCATCAGTAACTGTGCTATGTTTATCATCGGTAGGGAGGAGCAAAATGCACAGAAAAAATCTATTTTACTAAAAGTAAACTTGCCACAATTGGCACGACAAAGTTTGGCTTCTGCGCATTACAAGAGGATGCCTGGTGTGTCCTCCCATCATCAGGCTAAGCCTGGATGAGTAGCGTAGAGCTGGCTGCTCTATGTAAGGCTTGGTTGGCTCGTCACGTTGGGCACTGGTCGTTGATTATTGCTTGTGGGCGGAGTCTGTATCTGGTCTGGGATGGAGCTGCCCTCCCATTGGCTGGGACGCTTGTCCTGGATGAGTAGTGTAGAGCAGGCTCTATTTACGGCTTGGTAGGCTCGTCACGTTGGGCACTGGTCGTTGATTATGGCTTGTGGGCGGAGTCTGTATCTGGTCTGGGATGGAGCTGCCTTCCCATTGGCTGGGGCGCTTGTCCTGGATGAGTAGTGTAGAGCAGGCTCTATTTACGGCTTGGTAGGCTCGTCACGTTGGGCACTGGTCGTTGATTATGGCTTGTGGGCGGAGTCTGTATCTGGTCTGGGATGGAGCTGCCTTCCCATTGGCTGGGGCACTTGTCGGGAGGGGTTCGATCACATGCCTTCTGGAGTCAACTTATGCTGCAGAGGCATCTGTAAAGCCAGTACCAATAGGATGAGAAGGCCATAAGGGACATTATTACGAAGAATGTCACACCCGTTCAAGGGGACTCCGACATCAAAATATCATTTACTACCAGACTATGAGGACAAGACATCTTAATAATGAAAATAACCCGGCCTCTCCCATGCAGGACTTTCTGAAGAGGCTCAACACTGATTAATCCTACCTATACCCAGTCCATGGATGCCCCGGCTGTTACATTGGAATGATGACGTTGAATCATTCTAAAAGATTGTCCTGCTACATTCAACAGAGCCATCATTATGCACCAACTCCTCATGCACAATAATGAATGTGGTATGAGAGAATATCCTGAGTAATATTAAAATCATCGGCAGTGCCCCGGATGGCAGGAGACTTACGATCATGGAGGCCCTGCTCACCCAGCAAGAAAGACTAAATCTGAAGACACAAATGTTCCTCCTCCCCTCCTCTCCTAGAAGCACCTCCAATCGACTTGGAAACAGCAATGATGACAACGGCCATCAGTGGCTCGGCAGCTTGCCTGTGATTGAGACTCCCGGAAAGTGCCTCACCAAATTAGCAAGCAGCTTGGGAGTCCCTGAACCTCGATTATGGGCTGCCAAACTGCTTGCCTGACTAGAGCCCAAATTAGCAAGCAGCTTGGGAGTCCCTGAACCTCGATTATAAGCTGTCAAACTGCTTGCCTGACTAGAGCCCAAACTAGCAAGCAGCTTGGGAGTCCCTGAACCTCGATTATGAGCTGCCAAACTGCTTGCCTGACTAGAACCCCGGTCAGGCAGCTCGTTGGCCAATCATCGCGCAAGACCAGAAGTGCCGCCTGAACCTACTCAAACCTTGACTCCACCTAACTTCGACGGCTGTAAGCAGAGTAGCGGCCTGACTGCTACAGATCCCCTCCCAACGAGCGCCCCAGACAATGGGAGAGCAGCTCCATCCCAGACCAGATACAGACTCCAACCACGAGCACCAATCATCGACCAGCATCTGACGTGACGAGCTGTATACATATAGCGAGCTCTACATCATTCATCCAGACTTAGCCTGATGATGAAAGGAGACACCCGGCAACCTTTCATAATGCATAGCAGTCAAACTTTAATGTACCGATTTTGAAAAGTTTACTTTTAGTAAAATATGACAAATTCGAAGATAATTTGTATTTTTCCTAACCATACAAACCTTAGCTATTTACAAAGGGTTTACTTTTAGCGCAGCTGAAATGACGAGCCAATAGTTTTTAACGAGGGTTAATTACCCCCGCGCTAGTTAGCGGGGGGTGGGGAAGGGTAGCTTGCTACCCCTCCCCCCTCCACACACCGGTGACTTGCTTCACTTCACTTAGAGGTAGGACTTGACTTGGGGGTCAGGGATGGCGGGCACATATGTGTAAATAGCTAAGGTTTGTATGGTTAGGAAAAATACAAATTATCTTCGAATTTGTCATTTGTTCCGTAACCGAAATACAAACCACGCTATTTACAAAGGGTGACTTACCCCTTAGGAAGGGTGGAAAGTCCCCAGCCTTACTGACTTCGGCTTGCCCGGGGGCTCGATCCCTTAGTGAGCAGCACTAGAGAGAGGGAGCCCCTGTACCTCACAGGTTCCTAGCATCGCTAGGAACGAGTGGCCTACATAAGTAGTGTGAGGAGGAGAGTGTGACTCGTCCTATGAAGTTGACCTTGAGACCTTCAGATAGGAATTCTAGGATAGGACGTTCCCCATACCACCTCGTCAGGGTATGGGAGACGCAACAGTATTAAGCTTAATACTAGGAGCACAAAGAAGCATGGGTTACCTGCAGAGGTCGAGGTCAGCTATGCGAGGACCAGGATGCTGCTTCCCCAAGAGAGGGGAGAATGAAGAAAGAAGTAAGGGTCAGACATACTCTTTCATTCACACAGACTAAGACCGGGTAACAACGCCCTCAACCTACTGCTACTTGTCCAAAAAGGAGCCTGAGGTTAGACCAGCTGTTGTGCAGCCACCACAGGGCCGATAGAGAACGTATCGAGGCTCCTGTGGGTCACGTCTTGCAGGTAGTGGGCTGTGAAGGTCGTTTGACGCTTCCAGACCCCCGCTTGAAGTACCTGCGTCACAGAGAAGTTTCTCTTGAAGGCCAGGGATGTAGCAATACCCCTGACATCGTGGGCCCGAGGGCGACGTGACGGAGGAGGGTCAGGATTCAGGGCATGGTGGATAACCCTTCGAATCCAAGCAGAGATGGTGTTCCTTGTGACCCTCCTCTTTGTCCTGCCTGTGCTCACAAACAAAGCTCGCACATGAGGACGGACTGCAGCCGTTCTCTTCAAGTAGTACCTCAGACACCTCACTGGGCATAGTAGCAGCTGGTCTGGGTCGTTTGTTACAGAACGGAGACTCGCGATCCTGAAAGAGTCGAACCGAGGATCCGGCACTCCAGGATTCTGAGTCTTGGCCACAAACTCAGGGACGAACCTGAACGTTACCTCCCCCCATCCCCTTGAATGGGCGATGTCGTACGAGAGACCATGAAGTTCACTAACTCGCTTGGCCGAGGCCAAGGCGAGTAGGAAAGCCGTCTTCCAAGACAGGTGGCGATCGGAGGCCTGGCGTAATGGCTCGAAGGGAGGTCTCTTGAGAGACCTGAGAACTCGAACCACGTTCCAAGGAGGGGGTCTCACTTCCGACTGGGGGCAGGTAAGCTCATAGCTACGTATGAGTAAAGAGAGTTCTAGCGATGAAGAAATATCCACGCCCTTCAATCTGAAGGCCAAGCTTAAGGCTGAGCGATAGCCTTTCACTGCCGAGACAGAAAGGCGCATTTCTTCTCGCAGATACACAAGGAAGTCCGCTATTGCTGGAATAGTGGCATCGAGTGGAGAGATACCCCTTCCACGACACCAACCACAAAAGACTCTCCACTTCGCTTGGTAGACTCCCTCAGAGGACCTTCGCAGGTGCCGAGACATTCTCTCCGCAACCTGTTGCGAAAAGCCTCTCTCCGCGAGGAGACGCTGGATAGTCTCCAGGCGTGAAGCCGAAGCGAGGCTACGGCCCTGTGAGGGACACCGGAGTGGGGTTGTCTGAGAAGCTCGTGTCGTGGAGGAAGCTCCCTTGGGAGTTCCGTCAGGAGTTGCAGAAGGTCCGGAAACCATTCCGCGTGATGCCATAGCGGAGCTACTAGAGTCATGGAACAGTTGACCGATAGTCTGGTCCTGTTGAGCACCCTTCTCATCAGACAGAATGGTGGGAAGGCGTACACGTCGATGTTGTCCCACCGTTGCTGGAAAGCATCTTGCCAGAGTGCCTTGGGGTCCGGGACTGGTGAGCAGTACAGGGGCAGCTTGAAGTTCAAGGCTGTCGCGAACAAGTCCACCGTCGGGGAACCCCACAAAGTCAGGACTTTGTTGGCTATCTGAGGATCCAAAGACCACTCGGTACTCACTATCTGCGAAGCCCTGCTCAGACTGTCGGCGAGCACATTCCTCTTGCCAGGAATGAAGCGAGCTGATAGTGTTATCGAGTGGGTTTCGGTCCACCTCAGAGTCTCTACTGCAAGATGGGATAGCTGTTGCAAAAAAGTGCCTCCCTGCTTGTTGATATAAGCCACTACCGTGGTGTTGTCGCTCATCACCACCACGGAGTGACCCGCCAGGAACCGTTGGAACTGTTGAAGGGCCAGAAAGACGGCCTTCAATTCTAGCAGGTTGATGTGTAGGCACTTTTCTGATTCTGACCAAAGGCCTGAGGCCCTCTGGTTCAGAACGTGCGCCCCCCACCCTTCTTTTGACGCGTCCGAAAACAGAGTCAATTCCGGGGGAAGGACAAGAAGACTCACTCCCTTTCGCAGGTTCTCGTCGGCCAGCCACCACCGCAAGTCCGTCTGTTCCAGAGACCCCATTGGGATCAGAGTGTCCGGGGAATCGGATCCTTGATTCCACCGGGACTTGAGCCGCCATTGAAGGGATCTCATCCTGAGGCGGCTGTTTGGAACCAGACGGGCCAGGGAGGATAGGTGGCCCAAGAGACGCAACCACGATTGGGCGGGGAGTTCTTTTCGCCTGAGGAAAGGTTCCGCCACCCTCCTCAGCCTTGCTATCCGGTCGTCTGATGGAAAGGCTTTGTGGAGATTGGTGTCTATTAGCATGCCTAGATAAACCAGTCGCTGGGACGGCTGCAGAGAGGACTTCTCGAGGTTTACCACGATCCCCAGATCCTGGCAAAGATCTAGAAGCCTGTCTCGGTGTCGAAGAAGGGTCGACTCCGAGTCTGCTAGGATCAGCCAATCGTCTAGATAACGAAGGAGACGAATGCCGTTCCTGTGCGCCCAAGTCGAAATCAGGGTGAACACTCTGGTGAACACCTGAGGAGCTGTGGAGAGACCGAAACACAGCACCTTGAACTGGTAGATCTTGTTGTCTAGGCAGAATCTCAGGTACTTCCTGGAAGACGGATGGATTGGGATCTGGAAGTACGCATCCTTTAGATCCAGTGTACACATGAAGTCTTGTGGTCTCACCGCAAGTCTGACTGTGTCTGCTGTCTCCATGCTGAACCGGGTTTGTTTGACAAACCTGTTCAGAGCCGAGAGATCGATGACGGGTCTCCAGTCTCCAGTAGCCTTCTTTACAAGAAAGAGTCGACTGAAGAAGCCTGGAGAGCCGTCCACGACCTCCTGGAGAGCACCCTTCTCGAACATGGTCTTGACTTCGGCCTGAAGGGCCAGCCCCTTTGCCGATCCCATGGCATAGGAGCTCAACGACACTGGATTCGCTGTCAGGGGAGGTTGAGATGACGTGAACGGGACGCGATAACCTTGGCCGATCACCGAGATCGTCCAAGCATCGGCCCCGAGATGTTGCCACCTGCGGACGCAACGCTGAAGGCATCCCCCCACAGGTGGACACGCAGGGGGACTGCCACCCCTAGGGCTTGCGGCCGCGGCCGCCACCCCTAGAAGTCTTGCCTCCCCTGGAGGACTTACCACCCCTCTTGACCTTGGCTGGAAAGGGCTGGGGCTTAGACACCACTTTCTTAGCTGCCGGTGCCTGTTTTGGAGCCTTACGAGGCTGTTGCTGCTGTTGTGGCGGGGCTGGAGGCTTATAGGGCCGAGTTGTAAGGGCCCTGTGGAGGAGGGAGTCCGTGCTGGATTTCCTCCACCTCTCAGCTGTTCGCTCCAAGTCTTGAGGCTCAAACAGGCTCTCCCCCAGGAGGGAGGCATGTCGGAGCCTACACACATCTACGGCGGGGACCTTCGGATGGAATCTCTCGGACACAGCATCGCGACGCTTCAACACCGAGTTGGCCCACAGGGTGGTAACCTGGTGCGCCAAGAACTCGATGGAGCGGGTGCCCGAGAGCAAGAAGGTCTCTAGGGCCTTCCTATTGGTCTCCTTGGACAAGTCCTCAGATCGCAATAGGATGCCCAGAGATCCTAACCAGAAGTCCAGCCACGAAGTGGCCTGCATGGCACACTTAGCGACCTTCTCGTGGTTAAGGATCTCTGCCGCCGAGAACGACACCTGCCGGGCAGAGAGTTTCTCCAAGGGAACTCCCTTCGCCAGCTCCTCCACAGAGTGATGGAGCGGAAGAGCGAGGTTGTGCTCACCCAGGATCTCGAAATACCTCCTCTGCTGAAGGCGAGGAGGAGGGATGAGTTTGTTCCCGGCAGTGGAACGACTGGAGGAGGCAAGAAGTGCGAGCTGAGCATTGGCCCTAGCTCTGGCACTCTTCAGCCCCCGAGACCAGGGCAGAGCTGCACTGGTCTTAGGGGCCTTCCGAACGTCGAACACTTCATCCAGAATTGTGTCTTTGCCTTCACGGGGGGGGATGACTGGATCCGTAAGACTGTTAAGTTGCCTTATCAGGCTTAGGACCTGCCAGAAGGCATGTTCGGACTCTTGCTGTTCTCCTCCCTGCGGGCTGGCAGCTAAGTCTCCTGCCCCAGGAATCTCTTCCTGGGGTGATACGTGGACATTCCCCTGGGTAGTCATGGGTTCCTGTCGAATCCTTGCAGAGGATTTAGGGATGGTCTTGGAATCCTTGGGCTCCCTCCTAGGAGGGATACAGGATCCCAACAACGAGGTTCGAGGGGCCCCTTCCTCACGAGACAATTCTCCTGCCTGAAGCGAAGTCTCCCCCCCTGGTGCCGGGGGGAAGACTACCGGTCCACTGGACTCACCTGAGGACGGAAAGGCCTCGTCCACGGGAGAAGGAGAGAGTACTCGTGCAGGAGAGGGGACCCTCGAGACCGACCTCTTGGGAACCAACTTCGCCCTGGGGGAAGTCACCACGAAGTCCACTCCTCTCTTTCTCTTCAGCGTAGGAGAGACAGCCGCTGGTTTGGTACCCTGGCCGGCGAGTGCTGGTTTCATAACCCTCACTAACGCCCGTGCCAGCGGACCAAACCAAGTCTGCTGCTCAAAGGACACAGAGTCCGAAATCCTCGCTAAGGTGAAAGGGATCGGGCGATCCTTTGGAGTGGACACGACGGTACCTGCCTGAAAAGAAGGTGGGGAAGAATGCTGTAATGACCTGTCCTCGTCCTGCAATACCAACCTGTGCTTGGATGGAGGTGATCCCGAGTGCCGTCTAGGAGCACGCGTCCCTGCTGCTACCACCGGCTGTGGAATTCGCCGCGAACTATGGTCGCGCGAGGGTGAACGGTCGCGCAAAGGCGAATGGTTGCGCGAGTGATCGCGCGGGCGCACAGGCGAGCGGTCGCGCGGGCGCGCAGGCGAGCGGTCGCGCGGGCGCGCAGGCGAGCGGTCGCGCGGGCGCGCAGGCGAGCGATCGCGCGGGCGCGCAGGCGAGCGATCGCGCGGGCGCGCAGGCGAGTGGGCGTGAGGGTGGGCAGGTAAATGAACACGTGTCCGAGGCGACGAACGCAAGCGATGGCGCGACGGCGAGGGATCGTGCTGCCGCGTAGGTGAAGAAGATCGCTGGCGATAATGATCACGTGATGGTAAGCGATGGCGAGCAGCATGTGAAGGTGAATGATTGCGCGCAAGAGGGCGGTCGTTCAGGGTTGCGCGATGAGGAGCAGCATGCGTAAGCGGGCGATCGTTCAGGGTTGTGCGATGGCGAGCAGCATGCGCCGGTGAATGATCGCGTGAAAGGGTGCGATGGTGATCAGCATCCGCAGGAAGGCGATCGTTCAGGGTTGTGCGATGAGGAGCAGCATGCGTAAGCGGGCGATCGTGCAGGGTTGTGCGATGGCGAGCAGCATGCGCAGGTGAATGATCGCGTGAAAGGGTGCGATGGTGATCAGCATCCGCAGGAGGGCGATCGTTCAGGGTATTGCGATGAGGAGCAGCATGCGAAAGCGGGCGATCGTGCAGGGTTGTGCGATGGCGAGCAGCATGCGTAAGCGGGCGATCGTGCAGGGTTGTGCGATGGTGATCAGCATCCGCAGGAGGGCGATCGTTCAGGGTATTGCGATGAGGAGCAGCATGCGTAAGCGGGCGATCATGCAGGTTCGTGCGATGGCGGGCAGCATGTGAAGGTGATCGCTGGCGAACTGGTGATCGCTGGCGAGCTGGTGATCGCTGGCGAGCTGGTGATCGCTGGCGAGCAGAAGGTCGACGCGTGTCCTGTGAGAGGATAGGTTCACGAGCAGGAACGGGAAGATCGCTGGCGCGTTGGCGAACATGTGTTTCTGACACACGATGGTGAGCAGGGAGTTCAGCAGGAACTAAAGGGTGGTCAGAGACCGCAGGGCGATGGTCCTCAAAAGAGCGCTGACGCTCGGAAGAGAGCTGACGAGCAGGAGAGCGCTGGCGAGGGGGGCGAACCTCAGGAGAGAGCCGACGAGCAGGTGAGCGTCGGCGAGCAGGAGAGTCTTGGCGAGCAGGAGATCGTCGACGAGCAGGAGATCGCTGGCGAGCAGGAGAGCGCTTGTGCGCTGGCCCTGCTCGCGTAAGGGAAGAATCCCTTAGCCCCGAAGGGACCGTTGCCCGTCGGGTGACGAGTTCTCCAGAAGGCGAAGATCCGGCAGGAGATGGAGAGCGGTCCGCAGAGAGGTTCAAGGAGGGCGGAGTAGTCGGTTGAGGCTGACGAGGAGAGTCCCCCCCGGAGGACGAAGACCCAAAAAGGCGCCTCTTAGTCCCCCTGTAAGGGGAAGGGAGGCCCTTGTGGCGTAGAGGGCGGTGAGCCTTACGGCGGAGGCGGCCTCGGGGGAGATCGTCGGGACCATCGGTCCTCCGAAGGGGAGTCTCCTTCAAAACACTTCCCTCAGAAGGAAGCTGGGCAGCAGTCGAGACCGAAGGACTCGCTTCCCCCTTCGAAGGATGCACGGAAGGAGGAGGAGAGCCTAGAGCACCATCACCAGCAACAGCACCTGCGTCGGAAGGCCCAGCCACGTCGGAGGCCTCTGTCACCACGACGTCGACAATAGACAGAGGGTCTACCTCCGCTACCACCGGCGACTGTTTAACAGCGGCCCCCAACGAGACAAGGTCAATAAGAGCGACCCTGGAGGGCAAGCCCTTAAGCCCCAGGGACGACCAAAACTGCAACAGATCATCACTGGATAAAGTATTATTATCAATAACCTCCCCCGGAGGAGGAGGGGGAACCGCCTCGCTATGGGAGGCGACGCCCTCTCCCCCCACCGAAGGTAGGGAAACAGAACAAGGGCCTGCGCTCCCACTCGGACGACTCTCCTTAGGAGGCGGACGAGGGGGAGCTTCGGAGGAGGTTTGGGCGGCGGAAGAAGAGTCCCGAGAACCTTCCTCCTTCAAGGCTAACCCCGGAGGAGAACGGTCTCTCTTGGACTTCTTCTTACGCCGACGGCCAAACCTCTCCCACTGGGAGGCAGACCACTCCCTGCACTCACGGCACATGTTATCCTGGTCGCACCGTCGGCCCCGACATTGAGGGCAGAGGGTGTGAGGATCCGTAATCACGTCCGACATGAAAGTCCCACAAGGACGGCCGGCAACTCCAGGGCATGTCCGCATATTAAATAACAGAAAATAACTGAAGGTCAACTTCCAACCAATCACACAAGCTGTAAAGAAAAAGAAGAAAATTAAAGGCTGTCACGAAGGCGATGAACAGACACGTCTGATCACCGCCGAGCCAAAAGTGAAGTGGGGCAAGTCACCGGTGTGTGGAGGGGGGAGGGGTAGCAAGCTACCCTTCCCCACCCCCCGCTAACTAGCGCGGGGGTAATTAACCCTCGTTAAAAACTATTGGCTCGTCATTTCAGCTGCGCTAAAAGTAAACCCTTTGTAAATAGCGTGGTTTGTATTTCGGTTACGGAACAAATAGATTTTTTTATGTATTTTGCTCCTCCCTACTGATGACAAACATAGCAGTTACTGGCGGCATGCAGTACTCATGAAAGAAGAAAAATACGAGCAATAGAAAAGCTCAACTATAAGATAAATACTACTCAAGCAGCAATCGTCTTTAATGAAACATGCCTAAAAGAGGTTCTACTACTAAAATATATCAAATTCAATGATACAAATTGCAGATAATCATAAGTCAATTGTTGTGAGCCAATCTTATTCCTAATACTGTATAAAAAATTCTTAAAGTAATTTGTATTTTCATAGCTATACAAACCAAAATACCTTGAAATAGGAATGACCATTGAATAGTTAACTAAGTATATATAGTGGCATGAAGGGGAAATCCAGCCCATCCACCTGTCAGAGTAACCATTTTTGTCCTACGGCCTAGGGTTGAGAGAGTTGGTCGAGGTACAATGACGCAAAGGTGGTCTAACATGTTCACACCAAATTTCAGCGCCAAGTACACCAACAGCTAAACCGGAAGGCAGAACACAGGGCTAGGTTAGTGAGTTCTTATTTGAGATAGCAGAGGTAAGCACTGACCTAAGTTGCATCTGCAAGCAAACAGCCTCACTGAGACAGAAGGAACAGTGTCTAAACACTTCATTCTAGTTTCCGCTGGAGCTAGCGAGAACGCTGCAACACTCACAAGCGATGTGTTGGGTCCTCTTCAAGTAGCACTGCATTGCCTTGATGTGACAGAGATCTTTATGCCAATTTTCACGAGGGATAGGATTGAGAAGGTACCAAGCTGGTGCTCGAGACAAGACAGGTATTGGGTCTTTGTCACACAACCTGTGAGACAACAAAGGCGACATAACCACCCTCCTTCATATGTTTGACTTCGTGGAGAGCCTGAGACAGTCCAGAGAGAATGATCCCTATGAGGACCTCCTCAGGTTAGAAATAGGCGCATGCAGGTAGTAGGTTGGTAAGGGCACCAGCCGCTGTTTGAGACTGATTGATTGATTGATTGATTAATTTGAGGTTTTCTGGCATCCTGACATCTAAGGTCATTGACACCATCATTTATTATAAATAAAGAATAAAAGAATATTCAATTAAAACCATAAAAGCATAGATATTTTAAAAGTTAAATAGCTTTCAGAAGACCCGCTTCTGAAGTAAAGCTAAAAATACTGTTAGCATGGTAGGACGCATCATGTCCAAGAATCCTGGTAAGGATGAACCTGCCATCCTCACCTCTAGCCTCAAACAGATATCTATTTCTTTCACTACTATATGTTGGGCATTTGCTCAACAAATGCCTCACTGTTAAGGGTACCAAACAGTTGTTGCAATATGGCTGGTGTTGTCCAGCAACCAGATATTCATGTGTCAACCGAGTGTGACCAATGCAGAGACGACACAGAGTTGTCTCCCCGTTTCAGGGTATCATATTATACTTCCAGGGGGATATAACAGTTGTTGCCTCTCGCATCTTATTTTCAACCAAACCATCCCAATGATACTACCGCTAGGGAGTTATTGGGTCTTTTGACAGGCCAGACAGTACTAAATTGGATCCCTCTCTCTCTCTATGGCTCATTTTCCTTTGCCTACACATACACTGAATAGTCTGGCCTACTCTTTCCACATTCTCATCTGTCATACACCTGACAACACTGAGATTACCATTAATTCTTTTTTTCATCCAATTGCACTGTAGTTGCTCAGTGGCTACTTTCTTCTTGGTAATGGTAGAAGACTCTTTAGCTATGGTAAGCAGCTCTTCTAGGAAATGGACACTCCAAAATCAAACCATTATTCTCTAGTCTTCGGTAATGCCATAGCTTCTGTACCAAGGCCTTCCACTTTCTTGGGTTAGAGTTCTCTTGCTTGAGGGTAAACTCTGGCACACTATTCTGTCTTATTTCTCTTCCTCTTTTTTTGGAAGTTTTTATAATTTATATAGGAAATGTTGTTACTACTCTGAAAATATTTGATTTCAATTCTTCACTACTGCTCTTGTAGTTTATTCATTTCCTTATTTCCTTTCCTCACAGGGCAATTTTTCCTTGTTGGAGCCCTTAGGCTTATGCATCCTGGTTTTTCAATTAAGGTTGTAGCTTAGATAGTATTAATAATAACAATAATTATTATTATTTCTCATATCGTTTATTTAATTCCTTATTTCTTTTCTTCACTGGGTTATTTTTCATTTTTGGAGCCCTTGGGCTTATAGCATCTTGCTTTTCTAACCAGGGTTGTAGCTTAGTTAATAGTAATAATAATAATTATCTGGTGTACGGTGCCGGTAGTCTGTGAGCGTGGGACCTCTCAGGGTGCCGCAGTAGTAGCCGTTACATCATACTCATACAGTAATCCGCTTGACGAATCATGAAGGAACTGGTCAGTGGGTAAGTTCCGTCTCTCCCTCCAGAAAAAGAAGAACTGCTTTTAAAGACAAGGAAGTGTAATGTTTCACTTTCGCCAGGCATAAAGAATCAGTGTGGGTTCCCGACTGAGCTGCATCCAATCCAAGGATAAAGACTGCCATATTGGGATCACATCCGTTCGACCAACCGAATACACCTTCCAGAATGAGAGCACCTTACTAGGGACCAGGCCATTTCTCCCATGACATAACAGTCATGATGAAGGTAGGAGTAATACTCAGCCTTACCTGGCCATAAACCTACAAACCCATCTAAGAAAAGGTCAGTAAGTTAGATGTTACTCTCTCCCAAAAGAAAAGAACACATGTTGGAATTCTCAAGAAACATTAGCTAGAGGGCTTCCGCATGAACAACAATGGCGCTTCCTACTTCTAAGAAGTGTCTGAAGAAAGGAATAGGAAGTGGAGGAGTTGCTAGAGAAAGAAGAGACGGCAAATTAACTCTTCTCCCCTTGATGGCAGTTCTTCCTTTCCACCATGACCACAAAGAGGTGGGCTATTTATCTAAGTTTGCTGCTACAGGTACAACGAAACATTCCCAGTCAAACCGCATCCCCGGGAGTTCGTCCTTTGCTTAGGACTGAAATGAGACACTCCTCATATAAAATCCACATGTCCACTGAAAGCATGAAGTCTCCCACTCCGACAGAAGACAGTACAGAGCATGCTGTTTCCATCCCAAATACGGTGTGACCAACAAACTTGTTTAGAAGAGAGAGGTCGATGACCGGTTTCGAGCCTCCAGTCGAATTCTCCACCAGGATGACCTGACTGTAGAAGCCCGAAATCTCGTCTTGTACGAGTTTGAGCGTGTTCTTCTCCGGCATCTCTTCCGGCAAGGCCAGGTTAGACCAACAGCAATGGGACGGATCACAGCAGAGACGGATGGAGTAGCAAGTACTCCTTCCTCTGTGGATCAAAGATAGGGAAAAGATCTGTTCACACACAACTCTTTGTCTTTCGCTGCATTCAAAAGCATAGTGTCATCCTCTCAAACCATCTTGAACGAGATCTCACTGGAAGAGGGAGGAGTAGGAGCCCACCATTCTGGAAGAAAGAGTGATGACACGCACCAAAGAAAGCGCCTCCATCAACCAGGCAACAGAAAGTATACAGGGTCGTACACTCCTATCTGGCTGAGGGCCACCAGAGCCCAGGTCATGGCATGGGGCCAAGACATAGGGTCCTTGATCCCCGGAGCTGTAACATGATGCCGTGACTCTGGGCCACCGTGGTCGGAAGCCGTTCGGGTGCCATCTGCTCCCCCTCGACGTCAGTAGACTGCACAGATATGGTGAAGAGATTCCAGCTTCCAAAGGGGTGCAGTATACACTGGAGGTACCCTACACACCACCAAAACCTGAAAAGCCCGCCAATGCAGATTCGAGTGTTCTTTGCTCCTGATACATACGCATCAGGTACCAAACCAGGGGTGTAAGCACAGGGGCAAGGGAAGCAAACGCACCTGCTGAGGAAACCGAAGAAGCAAAAGACTTCAGTGTCTTTTTGGCCGTTGCCATGAGAGACCCTGGCGAAGGTTTAGCAATAAAAAAAGAAAATGAGAAAATCTGATAATAAGCCGACAGTAAAGGTGCACATGTCAGCAGCCGAATCAAAAGTAGACTATTCCGGTTGGGAAAATAGGGGGAGAGTCCTCGCCCCCCCTTTACCAGATGGTTCACCACTGGTTAACAATTTCTAACGGCCGTCTCCAGCTTACACTGAATTAGTCTCCCTAATTAAAGGATGAGGGTTTGCATGTCATGTAGAAACAAAGGAAAAATCATACAAGAGTGAAAACTTGCACCATGAATCGCACTCATCTAGTCACTGACATAACTGAGCTAAAAATGTCGGCTCAGCTCAATGATGTTTCTTGTCTTTGCCATTTATGAGAAACCTGCAAACAAGACGTAAATAGAGAACTCCCTATTCGCGGGTTATTATCCATTTAGAGAGTTATACAGGTAGTTATTCATGCCTTTAGAATGAATAACCAGCCATGCTCCTATTGACATTAAATAAGTAAAACAAGGTTCCCATTGTATGAGCACATTTCAACATCTAGGAGAAGGACACTCCAAAATCAAACCATTGTTCTTTAATCTTGGGTAGCCTCTGTACCATCGTCTTCCACTGCCTTGAGGTAGAGTTCTCTTGCTTGAGGGTACACTCGGACACACTGTTCTATCTTATTTCCCTTCCTCTTATTTTGTTAAATGTTTTTTATAGTTTATAAATAAAATATTTAATATTGTTACTGTACTTAAAATATTTTATTATAACTGTTAATCACTTCTCTTATTTCCTTTGCTCAGCTATTTTCCCTGTTGGATCCCCTGGGCTTATAGCATCCTGCTTTTCCAACTGGGGTTGTAGCTTAGCAAATGCAGTCCCTGACATAAGAGCGTCCCAACATACAAGCTTTCAAAGATACAAGCAATTTGACATACAAGCTCTGTCCTGGAATGCATTATGCTTGTATGTTGATGTATCATCGTAATGATAATGATGATATACCTACTATTATTATTATTATTATTAAATGCTAAGCTACAACCCTAGTTGGAAAAGCAGGATGCTATAAGCCCAGGGGCTCCAACAGGGAAAATAGCCCATTGAGGAAAGGAAACAAGGAAAAATAAAATATTCTAACAGCAAAAACATTGAAATAAATATTTCCTATATAAACTATAAAAACTTTAACAAAACAAGAGGAAGAGAAACTAGATAGAACAGTGTGCCCGAGTGTACCCTCAAGCAAGAGAACTCTAACCCAAGACAGTGGAAGACCATGGTACAGAGGCTATGGCACTACCCAAGACTAGAGAACAATGGTTTGATTTTGGAGTGTCCTTCTCCTAGAAGAGCTGCTTACCATAGCTAAAGAGCCTCTTCTACCCTTACCAAGAGGAAAGTGGCCACTGAACAATTACAGTTTAGTAGTTAACCCCTTGAGAGAAGAAGAATTGTTTGGTATTCTCAGTGTTGTCAGGTGTATGAGGATAGAGGAGAATCTGTATAGAATAGGCCAGACTATTCGGTGTCTGTGTAGGCAAAGGGAAAGAACCGTAGCCAGAGAGAAGGATCCAATGTAATACTGTCTGGCCAGTCAAAGGACCCCATAACTCTAGTGGTAGTATCTTAACGGGCGGCTGGTGCCCTGGCCAACCTACTACCTAGTCATACAAATGCGTTTACTGTGTAATAAAAAAAGGAATACTTACCATAGCCTGATATGCATCTGGAGTCTGACTTCTTAAAGCATCACGCAGTTGCTTGTACTGTTGCTGTAACTTATTCCACTGATCTTGCTGTAAAAAAGACAATTATAACTGCTTACCAATTCAATATAGCTACAGATCTTTGAGCTAAAATCAGGTTTATTTTAATCCTTTTACCCCCAGGCTATTTGGAAATTTCCAACCCTTAACCCCTGGGGGTTATTTTTTATTAAAGCACATTTTGCAGTATATTTTTTTTAAATTACTCTAACAGTCTTAATTTTCGTCATAGAGAGGTCAGGTTGGTCTCATTCTCTTGGAAAATGCCTGAATTTTCTCAAAAAATTATCAAAAAAAAAAAAAAAATTATAAATAGCAGTTTTTTGCAGGGACGTACCGGTACGTCCATGGGGGTAAAGGATGTGTTTTGTGAAACGTACCAGTACGTTCTTTGGGGGTAAAAGAGTTAAGGTTTCCAACACAACTTAATCTTGAATATAGTTTAGCTACTATCTCCTATAAATCAATCATAACTCCAGTATCAAATTAACAAGAAAAAAAAAAAAAAAAAAAAAAAAAAAAAAGTCTCTCGAAAATGATCTTCAAAGAACCATGAAGCAGATATATAAAATATGGAAACAGCCTAAGTTAAGGTTAAGTACATATAAACTTGAAGTCTTGAAGAGACGTACAATTTACATTTCCCTCAAATTCATGCAGTTACACTTTCACAGTTTCATACGTGAAAAGGAAAGTCAGTAACACAATTGAAAAAAAAAAACTTGAAGTCTTGAAGAGACGTACAATTTACATTTCCCTGAAATTCATGCTTCATGCACTTACACTTTTACAGTTTCATACATAAAAAGGAAAAGTCAGTATCACAATTAAAAAAAAAAAAAAAAAAAAAAAAAAAAAAAAAAAAAAAAAAAAAAAAAAAAATTCTTACATATGCACTAGATGTATTAGTCTTCAAGGCCTCGTACGCAACAACTCGCATTTCCTCCGGAGAATGGTCGGAAAACCCGGCCAACAGCGGATGGGACTTAAGAGGAGTGAACGACGAAAACAGCCATTGTCCGTTTCTTTCCCACTGAGACATCTCCACACTCACTTGTTTCCTGGAATGAATACACTTTATTATTATTATTATTACTTGCTAAGCTACAACCCTAGTTGGAAAAGCAGGATGCTCTAAGCCCAGGGGCTCCAACAGGGAAAATTGCTCAGTGAGGAAAAAGGAACATTAAAAAATAAAATATTTTTAGAAGAGCAACAACATTAAAATAAATATCACTTTATAAACTATAAAAACTTTAACAAAATAAGAGGAAGAGAAATAAGATATAAGATATAACAGTGTGCCCGAGTGTACCCTCAAGCAAGGTGGCATCCAAAGTAGAGGGAACTATACCCATCTTCAAAAACACAAAATAACACAGAGCTCTGAAAAACACGTCCGAACGTTCACAGGTGCTAACAAGGAATGATGGAAGAAGGATAGGTAGTGGTGGTAGTGGTAGTAGTGGTAGTAGTGGTGGTGGTGGTGGTGGTGGGGGTGGGGGGTGGGGTGGGACAGTAGCTGCAGTGAACGACACCTCGTGGTAACGGGGGTTTTGGGGAGGGAGAAGTCTAATTGGAAAGGAACCTATGGTAGTGGTATCACTCGCCCCAGTTTTAATACCGACACCCTTTAGGGGTGAGCGAGCTGCATATATTCCTGGCATTTCATGCCACTTTTTTCTCTGGTATATATTTAGCAGTATTTATACCTTTGAAATGGTGCTTTAAGGAGCATTTCACGGAGCGACACAGGTTCCTCGCCCAGAAATTGATTTTTCCTTCGTCAAAATCCCTTATATCATCAGAGTTCTCTTGCTTGAGGGTATACTCGGGCACACCATTCTATCTTATTTCTCTTCCTCTTGTTTGTTTAAAAGTTTTTATGGTTTATATAGGAAATATCTATTTCATTGTTGTTGCTGTTCTTAAAATATTTCATTTTCCCTTGTTTCCTTTCCTCACTTAGCTATCTTCCCTGTTGGGGCCCCTGGGCTTATAGCATCCTACTTTTCCAACTAGAGTTGTAGCTTAGCAAGTAATAATAATAATAATAATAATAATAGTAATAATAACAACAATAATAATAATAATAATAATAATAATAATAATAATAAGATGCTGTAAAAACTCCTATCCCTACTACAATTCATGCCTCTTGGAATATTATTACCTCCACCAAAAAAGTTGGAAGGAGGTTATGTTTTACCCCATGTTTGTTTGTGTGTTTGTTTGTTTGTGAACAGCTTCCTGGCCACAATTTTAATCGCAGAGTAATGAAACTTACAGGGATTAACTGGTGTGTAAAATGCTGGAAATTATCAATTTTGGAAGGGCAAGGTCAAAGGTCAAAGTTACAATCTAGCAAAATGTCCAATTAATGTAATCAGCCATAAATTTGGATACCGTTGTAACAGAGACTTCAAAACTTGGTTCTTATTTGAGCGTATGAAAATCCACGGCAATTAACCCTTTAACCCCCACCATAAGGTTAAATTTCGAGCACATTTTGCTATATTTTTTCTTTAAATTGCTCTAACAGGCTTAATTTTTGTCCTAGAGAGGTCAGGTTGGTCTCATTCTTTTGGAAAATGCCTGAAGTTTCTCAAAAAATTATCAAAAAATATGTAAAATATGTAATTAACATTGTTTTGCAAGAACGTACCGTTACGTCCTTTGGGGGTGAAAGGGTTAATACATGTTAAGGTCAAAGGTCAAGGTCGGGAGATAAGCTGCCGTGACGGAGGTCAGCGCTCTACTGAGCCCCCCTCTAATTATAATATGTAAAGGAAGAAGTTATAATCCTCTTGGAATATTATTATAATCAATAAATTTACTACCGTAGGGGGACTATAGTCACTTTCTTTTAGCGATGCAGATTTGCACCGACTCACAGCGGTGCCCTTTTAGCTCGGAAAAGTTTCCTGATCGCTGATTGGTTGGACGAGGTAATTCTAACCAATCAGCGATCAGGAAAATTTTCCGAGGTAAAAGGGCACCGCTGCGAGTCGGTGCAAATATGTTATTTTCATTAGTAAAATAAATTTTTGAATATACTTACCCGATAATCATGTAGCTGTCAACTCCGTTGCCCGACAGAATTCTACGGGAGGGATACGCCAGCTATCACTATACTAGAAGGGGGTGTACTCACAAGCGCCACCTGTGGCCAGGTACTACAGTACTTGTTGTTGACGCCACCTCACTTTTTCCTCGGTCCACTGGTTCTCTATGGGGAGGAAGGGTGGGTCAATTAAATCATGATTATCGGGTAAGTATATTCAAAAATTTATTTTACTAATGAAAATAACATTTTTCAATATTAAACTTACCCGATAATCATGTAGCTGATTCACACCCAGGGGGGTGGGTGAAAAACCAGTGTACAAGACTAAAGGATAGCTAAGTATCCCGTATTTCATATAATCAGTTATCCACAATAACAATGAAATAATAAGTACCTGGTAAGGAAGTCGACTTGAACCGTTACTCTGCCTTTAATAAGATCGTCTTCCTTACTGATCGCAGCGTTCCTCTTGGAAGGCTGAATCAACTCAAAGGTGCTAAAGTATACAGGGCTGCAACCCATACTAAAGGACCTCATCACAACCTTTAACCTCGGCGCTTCTCAAGAAAGAATTGACCACCCGCCAAATCAACAAGGATGTGGAAGGCTTCTTAGCCGACCGTACAACCCATAAAAAGTATTCAAGAGAAAGGTTAAAAGGTTATGGGATTATGGGAATGTAGTGGCTGAGCCCTCGCCTACTACTGCATTCGTTGCTACGAATGGTCCCAGGGTGTAGCAGTACTCGTAAAGAGACTGGACATCTTTGAGATAGAATGATGCGAACACTGACTTGCTTCTCCAATAGGTTGCATCCATAACACTCTGCAGAGAATGGCTCTGTTTGAAGGCCACTGAAGTAGCCACAGCTCCCACTTCATGTGTCCTTACCTTCAGCAAAGCAAGGTCTTCTTCCTTCAGATGAGAATGTGTTTCTCTAATCAGAAGCCTGAATAGTAAGAAACTGAGTTCTTAGAACTTGGAAAAGAAGGTTTCTTGATAGCACACTATAAGGCTTCTGATTGTCCTTGTAAAGGTTAAGACCTTTTAGATAGTACCTAAGAGCTCTAACTGGGCAAAGTACTCTCTTCAGTTCATTCCCCACCAAGTTGGACAGGCTTGGGATCTCGAACGACTTAGGCCAAGGACGTGAAGGAAGCTCGTTTAGCAAAAACCGAGCTGCAAGGAACATGTAGCCGTTTCAGATGTGAAAACAATGATCCTGCTGAAGGCGTGGATCTCACTTACTCTTTTAGCTGTTGTCAAGCACACGAGGAAAAGAGTTTTTAATGTGAGGTCCTAAAAAGAGGCTGATTGGAGAGGTTCAAATCTTGATGACATAAGGAACCTTAGGACCACGTCTAGATTCCAGCCTGGAGTGGACAACCGACGTTCCTTTGAGGTCTCAAAAGACCTAGGGAGGTCCTGTAGATCTTTGTTGGTGGAAAGATCCAAGCCTCTGTGGCGGAAAACCGCTGCCAACATACTTCTGTAACCCTTGATCGTAGGAGCTGAAAGGGATCTTACTTTCCTTAGATATAACAGGAAGTCAGCAATCTGGGTTACAGTGGTACTGGTTGAGGAAACTGCATTGGTCTTGTACCAGCTACGGAAGACTTCCCCTTGAGACTGATAGATTCTGAGAGTGGATGTTCTCCTTGCTTTGGCAATCGCTCTGGCTGCCTCCTTCGAAAAGCCCCTAGCTCTTGAGAGTCTTTCGAAAGTCTGAAGGCAGTCAGACGAAGAGCGTGGAGGATTGGGTGTACCTTCTTTACGTGAGGTAGACTTAGAAGGTTCACTCCTATAGGAAGAGTCCTGGGAATGTCGACCAGCCATTGCAGTACCTCTAAGAACCATTCTCTCGCGGGCCAGAGCGGAGCCAACCAACGTCAGCCGTGTCCCTTTGTGAGAGGAGAACTTCTGAAGTACCCTGTTGACAATCTTGAACGGCGGGAATGCATACAGGTCGAGATGGAACCAATCCAGTAGAAAAGCATCCACGTGAACTGCTGCTGGGTCTGGAATCGGAGAACAATACAACAGGAGTCTCTAGGTTATCGAGGTAGCGAACAGATCTATGGTTGGCTGACCCCACAGGGCCCAAAGTCTGCTGCAAACATTCTTGAGAAGGGTCCACTCTGTGGGGATGACCTGACCCTTCCGGCTGAGGTGATCTGCCATGACATTCATACCGCCCTGAATGAACCTCGTTACCAGTTAGCTTTCGATCTTTAGACCAGATGAGTAGGTCCCTTGCGATCTAGAACAACTTCCACGAAAGAGTCCCTCCCTGCTTGAAGATGTAAGCCAGGGCTGTGGTGTTGTCAGAGTCCAACTCCACCACTTTGTAAAGCTGGAGGGACTTGAAGTTTATCAAGGCCAGAATAACCGCCAACAACTCCTTGCAATTGATGTGAAGTGTCCTTTGCTCCTGATTCCATGTTCCCGAGCATTCTTGTCCGTCCAAAGTCGCACCCCAGCCCGTGTCTGATGCGTCTGAGAGGAGACGGCGGTCGTGTTTCTGAACAGCCAAAGGTAGACTTCCTTGAGAAGAAAGCTGTTCTTACACCACGCGAGAGAAGACCTCCTCTCTTCGGAAACAGGAACTGAGACCGTCTCTAGCGTCATGTCCTTTATCCAGTGAGCAGCTAGATGATACTGAAGGGGGGAGAGGTGGAGTCTCCCTAACACGATGAACAGGGCCAGCGATGAAAGTGTCCCTGTTAGACTCATCCACTACCTGACTGAGCATCGGTTCCTTCTCAGCATGCTCTGGATGCATTCTAGGGCTTGGAAGATCCTTGGGGCCGACGGAGAAGCCCGAAAAGCTCGACTCTGAAGATCCATACCCAAGGAGACAATGGTCTGGGATGGGACGAGCTGAGACTCCTCAAAATTGACCAGGAGGCCCAGTTCCTTGGTCAGATCCATAGTCCATTTGAAAATCTCCAGACAGCGACGACTTGTGGGAGCTCTTAAAAGCCAGTCGTCTGACGGAGCCGGACACAAGATCATGGTACTGCTGCACAGTCTGTGAACTGTCAACCATGGGCAAGCGAGGAAGTACAGTGACAACCCGAATCTGTCTAGACTGTCTGGGTCGTACAGACAACTCCTTATCGGGTTGCTGAGGTTGCCGCACTGCGTCACAACAAGTCACTTCTGCTGGTTGTTGAACGTCTTCCCCGTGACACATTGACTCCGTAAACAAAAAATCCTCTAACAAGGACTAAACTTGGACTGTATGTCTTGCAACACAGCTCAAGGTCTATGGGAGCAGGTGTGGTAACAGACGGGATTAGCGACTGAAGTGGAACCATTACCTTCCCTGGAAGCATGTTATGCTTAAATAAAAGTCCATAGGAGGCTACGCAGCTAAAGGCTCCCTCCAAATGACAGAGTCCTCAAGGGAATATCAGAAGGAGGGAGAAAAGAACTTTCTCATCTACAGGGACCATATCCTAGAAAAGCTAAGTTCTCTCAGTGAGGGTTTCACTGGTGCAAAAGCAGCAGACTAGAAGGCAACGTTATGAAACTGCTTGACAGTCTAGTGAGTTGGCAACAACCAAAGATGTGTGACTGAGAAGCATGCGGTAAGGTATGCAGAGCATGTTGTATGCAGAGTATGCTGTATGCAGAGCATACTGTATGTAGAGCATGTTGTATGGTGAGCATGCTGAATGCAGAGCATGCTGTATGCAGAGCATGCTGAATGCAGAGCATGCTGTATGCAGAGCATGTTGTATGCAGAGCATGCTGTATGCAGAGCATGCTGTATGTAGAGCATGTTGTATGCAGAGCATGCTGAATGCAGAGCATGCTGTATGCAGAGCATGTTGTATGCAGAGCATGCTGTAAGCAGAGCATGCTGTATGTAGAGCATGCTGTAAGGTAAGCAGAGCGTGTGCATGGCGTTTAACATTTCTCAGAAATTCCATGACCAGTGCTAGAGTGCTTTATGCATGCTTGCATGGGGTTTCAATATCAACATAATATTAACCTTACATTCATAACTCATGATTCATATTTTTTGCCATATTTTGCGATATTGTTAAAAATATATTGCAAGGAATACAAATATATTTTTATAAGTAATACAAATAACCTCCATTATCATAATGTTTGACAATGGAGGTAAGGTAAGCTGAACAGCAGAGTCAGAACGAGCTGGAACAACAATAGTTGTGGTTTCCTCTTCAAGACTCTGTTGAGGGAACACCTGAGGCTCAGTCTGCAAAGGCTGATCAGCAGAAGGTAGGCTCATGGGTGGAGGAGGCTGACTCCTGGCATGAGTGGCTGAACTCAAGGGTTGCGCTTGCTGAGTGGTTGGCGGATGCGCAGGTGCAAGTTCCTGAGGAACGAGTTGAGGTTCCTGCGGTGTGAGCTGAGAGCGAAAAGGTAGTGGCTGCGCAGAACGCAGTAAAAGTCTCGCAAGTTGAGGCTCCTGAGGCGCAAGGCTAAGGTGTTGAGGTGCTTGCCTTGAGGAGGGTTGAGCTCGCTGCAGCGAGAGCTGAGGAGACTGACTCATGGATGGGAGAGGTTGTTGTACCTCAAGCGAGTGTTGCCTCACTGGTGGAACAGCAAGTGGAAGCGGAGGAAGAGAGGTATAAGCCTCCTGTTCCCATTGCTGAGGTTGCCTTAAGGAAGGCGGAGGGAGCTGCACACCACTGGGATCAGTAAACTCATAACGTGGCTCAACATCGTACGCCTGGCAGGCGGTACTGCGGTCAGGCGGAGCGAGCGCAGGCGGAGGGAGCGCAGGCGGAGCGAGCGCAGGCGGAGGCGCAACCTTCTCAGCCCGACACTCACGCATCAAGACCGAAAGTTGTGACTGCATGGACTGCAGTAGAGTCAACTTGGGGTCGGCAGACACTAAGGTCTGCTGAGGTAAAGCCTTAACAGCAGAGATCTGTTGCGGCAGAACCTTACTCCTCTTAGGCGGAGTGCATTCAACTGATGACTGCGGGGAGTCAGAGCTAACCCAATGACTGCATCCGGGTTGTTGAACTCTAACTTCGTACGTCTGGCATAGGTCTGGACTTTACGTTTAAGAGGTCTTGAGACCTGAGACCAGCGTTTTCTCCCCTAAATTTTTTCTGCAGACGAGCAAAATAAGGGCTCAATCGTCTGCGGGTGGGAGTGACGGTCTCGGTAAGACACGCCCACAACCACCGAGGATACTTCTGTGCGCCGATCAAGGCCTGCTGAACCCTTTTGTCCTTCGACATTGCTTCTCCCCTGGGCTTGGGAGCTTGCAAGAGGTCCCGGACTGGGAGGACGACTGGCGCGCACAGAAGTACCCTCACGCACTAATCACTTATCACTTTGATTTTCTGTTTGCACTTATTTCACTGAACTCGAAACTTTAAGTGGTTTGTACCTGAAACACGCAATTCTATCCTTTCTCAAAAGTTAGTAATTGCAAAACAGAATTACAATGTAACAGAAAAATCTAATGAAAGATAAATAATTCAGTGGCTGGAAAGAGACTAAACACTAGATCACTCTAGAAACGTTTACCTTCTTCCCCTAAAGAGACTAGGGAGAAGAGCAAAAACGATAACAACGTTACTCGCTTGAATGAAACGTTTATCCTCCTCTTTCTCCCTCCGTCTCTATATCTCTCTCTTTCTCTCTCTCTTGACTTAGAACCTGAGAGAAGAGCCCAATCATATATATCGTTAAAACATATTATTGTTAAAGGAAAAAACTGAAATATTTCCCAAAATGAAAAGTTCCTTTATTAGGATTAAAACCATTAAGTTAAGAAAGAATGAACAAAACGCTAGACACGGTTACTCTTACTGCAACGTGAAACCGTGAAAATTCTTTCTCTATCGTAACGATAGAGCGCAAGTTGAACGTTCTGAACGTCAACAACTGCAGAGACAAAACAAAACGTTAGTTCAACTTTGAAAACAGTACGAGACTATCAAAGAAATTCTTTCAAAGACATTAAAATAGCATAATATGTTAACAGGTAAAACCGAAATGACGGGCTCAAAGTTAATTAACTTCGGTACCAAGAAAAGACCGCCTACTATTAGGAAGGTCGAATATAAACAAATATAAAAATTAATTTTAATAAGTTTATAATAAAAGGAAGTTAATCGAAGAGGCCTATAAGAGGCGGAGAGATATAAAATAAATCTATAACTTTTGTTAAGCAAAATTAAGAAAGAGAGTCTATACTCTCTTAGACACCAACACTTCCGTCTAAGGGAAGGGTCGGCCATTTAAAGGTGAAAGAGAGTTAATACTCTCTTCGTCACCATAATAAATCAAATTAATTCCAAAAGCTAACTAAGCTAATATAGAAGTTTCCAGTATAGCGAATAGCTGCAAATTTAGAGAAATACTTCACCAAACCGTGAACAATACTCCAAAATCATAAGCGTATCCAAGAACGTCTTGCTGGAAGCACGACAGAGGAAAAAGTGAGGTGGCGTCAACAACAAGTACTGTAGTACCTGGCCACAGGTGGCGCTTGTGAGTACACCCCCTTCTAGTATAGTGATAGCTGGCGTATCCCTCCCGTAGAATTCTGTCGGGCAACGGAGTTGACAGCTACATGATTATCGGGTAAGTTTAATATTGAAAACTGCATCGTTAAAAGAAATGGACTATAGTGATGTAAACTGCAGTAGATACCATCATCATCTCCTTCTACGCCTATTGACGCAAAGGGCCTCCCAATGCCTTATCCACTGGTGGGGGGAGTAGATATACCGGTATGTTATAATTAGTTGTAATATGATAACCAACACTAAAAACAAAATAAAATACCGTTTCAATATTTTCTTGCTTCAAACATCAACAGAACTTTACAGTTTTTTCTTCGTTCCTTTCCCTTTTTACGTAACATATCGTCAAGTTTTAAATGTAGGTTACTGAAAACTCTATAAAAGATTGAGGTGGTCAGGGTATGAGGATAATAATGGATGATTGATTGACTGACTTGAGGTTTTCTTGCATCCCAACATCTAAGGTCATTAACTAATAATAATGGATGAGGAACAACTGATCTATTGAACAGTAACCCTTTTACCCCCAGGCTATTTGGAAATTTCCAACCCTTAACCCCCAGGGGGTTATTTTTTTTCCAGCACATTTTGCAGTATATTTTTTTTAAATTGCTCTAACAGCCTTCATTTTTGTCATAGAGAGGTCAGGTTGGTCTCATTCTCTTGGAAAATGCCTGAAATTTCTCAAAAATTTATCAAAAAAATGAAAAAAAAATTTTTATAGCATTTTTTTGCAAGGACGTACCGGTACACCCATAGGGGTAAAGGGATGGCTTTTGTGAAACATACCAGTACGTCCTTTGGGAGTAAAAGGGGTAATTATGGAAGAATAGCAGAAAAAAATCCCTGTAAAAATGCAGGAAATCATGGTAAAAAAGGAACAGGTGAAGACTTGAATCTCATAGACTCGGGAAGACAAGGGAGCAGGACAGAAGACACCGCAGAGAACCCCTCTTACGACCATCCCCGTAGAGGATAAGGTAAAAAGTTTATAATGATAATCACAAGACCAGCATTCAACTGTTATTCTTAATATGGATGGCTCTAAGGTTAAAAAAAAAACCGCAATTGTGGATGAACCCACTGTCCTGTAATACATTTGCAAATTTAATATGACAAATTCGGAGATAATTTGTATTTTTCCTAACCATACAAACCTTAGCTATTTACATATGGTATTACTTTCGGCGTAGCTGAAATGACGAGCCATTAGATTTTTAACGAGGGTTAACTACCCTCTCGCTAGTTAGCGAAGGGGTAGCTAGCTACCCCTCCCCCCTCACACACCGGTGAATTGTCTCACTTCACTTAGAGGTAGGACTTGTCTTGGGGGACAGGGCTGACAGGCAAATATGTGTAAATAGCTAAGGTTTGTATGGTTAGGAAAAATACAAATTATCTCCGAATTTGTCATTTGTTCCGTAACCGAAATACAAACCACGCTATTTACATGGGGTAACTTAACCCTTAGGTAGGGTGGAAAGTCCCCAGCCTTACTGGCTTTGGCTTTTGCCCGAGGACTAAGAATCCGAGTGAGTAGCACTCGAGAAAAGGAGTCCCTGCACCTCGCAAATTCCTTGCTCCGCAAGGAACGTGCGGCCTACATAAGCTTGTGTGTGAAGGAATGAAGTGTGACTCATCCTAGGAAGTTGACCTGAAGTCCTTTAGATGGAATTCTAGGTTAGGACGTTCCCAATACCACCTCGTCAGGGTATGGGGGACACGACAGTATTATATTAATACTAGGAACACAAGGAAGCATGGTTTACCTGCAGTGGTTTGAGGTCAGCTATGCAGAGAACCCAGGATGCTGCTTTCTCCAAGAGAGGGGCGGATGAAGAAAAGAGTAAGGGCCAGACATACTTTTTCATTCATGCAGTCTAAAACCGGGTAACAATGCCCTCAACCTTCTGCTACCTGTCCATTAAGGAGCCTGAGGTTAGACCAGCTGTTGTGCAGCCACCACAGGGCCGATAGAGAAAGTATCGAGGCTCCTGTGGGTCACGTCCTGCAGGTAGTGGGCTGTGAAGGTCGTTTGACGCTTCCAGACCCCAGCTTGTAGCACCTGCGTCACAGAGAAGTTTCTCTTGAATGCCAGGGACGTTGCGATGCCTCTGACATCGTGTGCTCTAGGGCGACGTGACGGAGGAGGGTCTGGATTCAGGGCATGATGAATGACCCTTCGAATCCAAGCTGAGATGGTATTCTTGGTGACCCTCCTCTTCGTCCTTCCTGTGCTCACAAACAGGGCTTGCACGCGAGGACGAACTGCAGCTGTTCTTTTAAGATAATGCCTCAGACTCCTTACTGGGCATAGTAGGAGATGGTCTGGGTCATCTGTTACAGAACAAAGACTCAAAAACCTGAAGGAGTCGAACCGTGGGTCTGGAACTCCAGTATTTTGAGTCTTAGCAACAAACTCAGGGACGAACCTGAACGTTACCTCCCCCCATCCCCTTGAATGGGCGACGTCGTACGAGAGACCATGAAGTTCACTGACACGCTTGGCTGAAGCCAGAGCAAGCAGGAACACCGTCTTCCAAGTCAGGTGACGATCAGAAGCCTGGCGTAATGGTTCGAACGGAGGTCTTATAGAGCACTGAGAACCCGAACCACGTTCCATGGAGGTCTCACTTCCGACTGAGGGCAGGTAAGTTCGTAGCTTCGTATGAGCAAAGAAAGTTCCAGCGAGGAAGAAATGTCTATTCCTTTCAGCCTGAAGGCCAGGCTTAAGGCTGAGCGATAGCCTTTCACCGCCGAGACCGAAAGGCGCATTTCGTCCCGCAAATATACAAGAAACTCCGCTATTGCTGGAATAGTGGCATTGAGGGGAGAGATACCCCTCCCATGACACCAACCACAGAAGACTCTCCACTTCGCCTAGTAGACCCCTGCAGATGACTTTCGCAGGTGTCGAGACATCCTCTCCGCAACTTGTTGCGAAAAGCCTCTCTCTGTGAGGAGATGCTGGATAGTCTCCAGGCGGGAAGTCGAAGCGATGCTACGGCTTTGTGGAAGATGTTGCAGTGTGGTTGCCTGAGTAGCTCGTGTCGTGGGGGGAGTTCTCTCGGGAGTTCCGTCAGGAGCTGCAGAAGGTCCGGGAACCACTCTGCATGATGCCATAGCGGAGCTATCAAGGTCATTGACAGGTTGACCGATAGTCTAGTCTTGTTGAGCACCCTTCTCATCACACAGAACGGTGGAAAGGCATAGACGTCGATGTTGTCCCACCGTTGTTAGAAGGCATCTTGTCAGAGAGCTTGGGGTCCGGGACTGGGGAGCAGTACAGCGGCAGCTTGAAGTTCAAGGCTGTCGCGAAGAGGTCCACTGTCGGGGAACCTCACAAAGTCAGGACTTTGTTGGCTATTAGAGGATCCAAAGACCACTCGGTACTCACTATCTGCGAAGCTCTGCTCAGACTGTCAGCGAGCACATTCCTTTTGCCCGGAATGAAGCGAGCTGACAGTGGTATCGAGTGGACTTCGGTCCATCTCAGAATCTCTACTGCAAGATGGGATAGCTGTTGTGAAAAGGTACCTCCCTGCTTGTTGATATAAGCCACTACTGTGGTGTTGTCGCTCATCACCACCACAGAGTGACCCGCCAGGGTCTGTTGGAACTGTTGAAGGGCCAGATATACGGCCTTTATTTCTAGCAGATTGATGTGGAGGTACTTTTCTGATTCTGACCATAGGCCTGAGATCCTGTGGTTCAGAACGTGGGCCCGCCACCCTTCTTTAGACGCATCCGAGAACAGCATCAACTCCGGGGGAGGACGAGAAGATCCACTCCCTTTCGAAGGTTTCCGTCGGTCAAGCACCACTGCAGGTCCGTCCATTCCGCAGGCCCCATAGGGACCAGAATGTCCGGGGAATCGTAGCCTTGATTCCACCGGGACTTGAGCCGCCATTGCAGGCATCTCATCCCGAGGCGGCCGTTCGGAACTAGACGGGCCAAGGAGGACAGGTGACCTAGGAGACGTAACCAAGATTGGGCTGGGAGTTCTTCTCGTCTGAGGAAAGGCTCTGCGACCCTCCTCAGCCTTGCTGTCCTGTCGTCTGATGGAAAGGCTTTGTGGAGATTGGTGTCCAATATCATGCCTAGATATACCAGTCGTTGAGATGGAAGCAGAGAAGAATTCTCGAGATTTACCATGATCCCTAGATCTTGGCAAAGTCCCAGAAGCTTGTCTCGGTGTCGAAGAAGGGTCGACTCCAAGTCTGCCAGGATCAGCCCGTCGTCCAGATAGCGAAGGAGACGGATACCGATCCTGAGTGCCCACGAAAATATCAGGGTGAACACTCTGGTGAACACCTGTGGTGCTGTGGAGAGACCGAAACACAGCACCTTGAACTGGTAGATCTTGTTGTCTAGGCTGAATCTCAAGTACTTCCTGGAAGACTGATGGATTGGGATCTGGAAGTACGCGTCCTTTAGATCCAGTGTGCACATGAAGTCTTGCGGTCTCACTGCAAGTCTGACCGTCTCTGCTGTCGCCATGCTGAACAAAGTTTGTTTGACAAACTTGTTTAGGGCTGAGAGGTCGATGACGGGTCTCCAGCCTCAAGACACCTTCTTTACAAGAAAGAGTCGACTGAAGAAGCCTGGGGAGCCATCGACGACCTCTTGGAGAGCATCCTTCTTGAGCATGGTCTCGACTTCTGCCCGAAGGGCTAGCCCCTTTGCCGATCCCATGGCATAGGAGCTCAACGACACTGGATTCGCTGTCAGGGGAGGTAGAGATGTTATGAACGGGACGCGATATCCTTGGGTGATCACGGAGATCATCCAGGAATCGGCCCCGAGTTGCTGCCACCTGAACGCGCAACTTTGCAGGCATCCCCCCCCTGGTGGACATGCAGGGGGATTGCCAATCCTAGCGTTTGTGGCCTCGGCCGCTCCCTCTAGGATTCTTGCCTCCCCTGGGGGACTTTCCGCCCTTCCTGTCCTTGACCGGAAAGGGCTGCTGTTTGGACACCTTTGCCTTTGCTGCCGGAGCCGGTTTCGATGTCCTAGACTGACGAGGCTGTTGTTGTTGAGGTGCTGGAGGCTTGTAGTGTCTGGATGTAAGAGCCCTTTGGAGGAGAGAATCGTGATTCGATTTCCTCCACCTCTCAGCTGTCCGTTCCACATCCTTGGGCTCAAACAGGCTCTTTCCAAGGATGGAAGAGTGTCTGAGCTTGCAGACATCCACGGCTGGGACCTTTGTGTGGAACCTCTCGGTCACCGCATCACGACATTTCAAGATCGAGTTTGCCCACAAGTTCGAAACTTGGTGAGCCAGAAACTCGATGGTGCGCGTGCCCGAGAGGAGAAAAGTCTCCATGGCCTTCCTGGTGCTCTCCTTGGACAAGTCCCCGGATCGCAACAGGATGCCAACAGGATGCCCAGAGACCCCAGCCAGACATCCGGCCACGAAGTGGCCTGCATGGCACACTTTGCGACTTTCTCCTGGCCCAAGATCTCTGTAGCCGAGAATGTCACCTGTCGGGCGGAGAGTTTCTCAAGAGGAATTCCCCTGGAAAGCTCTTCCACAGAATGGTGGAGAGGAAGAGCTAAACAAGATTCCCCCATGATCTCAAAGTACCTCCTCTGTTGTACACGAAGAGGTGGGAGGAGTTTGTTACCGGCAGAGGAACGGCTGGAGGAGGCGAGTTTGGAGAGCTGGCTCTCAACCTTGTCTCTGGCGTTCTTCACCCCCTGGGACCAGGGCAGAGCCGCACTGGCCTTCAGAGGTTTTTGAGTGCCGTAGACTTGGTCCAGAACCGTATCCTTGCCTTCGCGAGGGGCGGTCTCCGGATTCTCGAACCTGTTGAGTTGCCTCATCAGATTCAGGACCTGCTAGAAGGCATGCTCCGATTCATGCAGCTCTCCTCCTTGTGGACTGGCAGCAAAGTCTCCTGTCCCCAGCTGCTCTACCTGGGGGGACACGTGGACGTTCTCCTGGGGTCTTGCTGGGTCTGGTCGAATCCGGGATGAAGACTTTGGGACAGTCTTCGAGTCCTTGGGCTCCCTCCTAGGAGAAATAAAGGACTCCAGTAAAGAAGTCTGAGGGCTCCTCTCTGCTCCCACACGAGACGATTCTCCTACTTGAGGTGGGGTTCCTCCCATTGGTGCCGTAGGAGAATGTCTCACCTCGCTGGACTCTCCTGAGGACAGAAAGGCTTCGTCCACAGGAGAAGGAGAAAACGTCTGAGAAGGGGAAGGGGCCTTCCTGACGGACTTCTTGGGAGCCAGTTTAACCCTAGGAGAAGTCACCACGAAGTCTACTCCTCTCCTTCTCTTCAGCGGAGACGAGGCTGCCGTTGGTTTGAGGCCTAGATCAGCGAGGGCCGGCTTAACAGCCTGGACGACCGCTTTGATCAGGGACCCAAACCAAGGCTGACGGCTGACAGATGCAGTGTCGGCGACTCCCGCTAGAGGGAAGAGGATCAGGCGATCCTTAGGAGTAGACACCACAAGGCCTGCCTGAAAAGATGAAGAAGAGTGTTGCCTAGAACTCTCTGAAGATTCTTCCTCCTCCTGCAAGTGCGCTGTTCTGCGCTTACGGGGTGGAGATCGTGAAGACGATGATCTGGAAGTACGCGCTCCAGGAGACTCGCAAGGTTGACCGAGCTGCGAAACCCGGCAGGAATCGCGGTCGAGATCACGCTGGCGCTCGGGCGATGGTAAAATCGCGGGTTCGCGCGCGCGAATGTTGGCGCACATGTGCGCGGAGATGAAAGCGCGGGTGCTCGTGCGAGTGGGTGCGCAGGTGAAAGTGCGCGCGGTTGTAAGGGTGAGCGCTGGCGGCCGGGAGAACGACGGCACGCAAGGGAGCGATGGCGCGTAGGGCGAGAAGGCGACCGACTGCGCACAGGCGAGTTAGCGTGTGGGCGCGTAGGAGACCTTCGGCGATCTGAAGTATGGGCGCGCGGGCGCGTTGGAGAGCACTTGCGCGCAAGCGAAGGATCGCGCGGGAGATCGCTGGCGCGCAGTTGCGCGGTCAGGAGATATCAGCTGGGACGCAGGACCAGAAGGTGTAGTGGCACGCAAAGGCGAACGCTCGTGAGCGTGCACAGGAGACTTCTCGCGGGCGCGCAGAGACTCGTACCAGTCTAGAATTGCGCACAGGTGAGAGCGCGTGCAGGAGATCGTCGGCGAGGAGGCAAAGGAATAATCTCCTTGCCTGTGCCCAGATCCAGAGATCGTGGGCGCGCGGGAGAACGTTGGCGCGCATGGCGCGCATCAAGAACAGGACGCGCAGATGTGCGCTGGCGAGTAGGCGATCGTGGGCGCTCAGGAGAACGTGGGCGAGCAAGGCCTGCAGCAGGAACAGGGCGCACTGCGAGCAGGAGAGCGCTGGCGCACAGGAGATCCCTGGCGAGCAGGAGAGCGCTGACGCGCAGGCGAGCGCTGGCGAGCAGGAGATCTACGGCGAGATGACTCGGCTACAGGAGATCGCTGACGCATTGAGTCTGAAGAGATCTGGTCCACAGCTACAGCAGGAATAGCGCGAGCGCGCAGGTAAAACCTGGCACTTAAGGGACTTACTCACATTGTGAGAAAAGCCCTTTTGTCCCGAAGGTACCGGTGCCCGTTGGAAAACGGGGTGCGTTGGCGCCCACTGCGCATCTGCGTCCAGGAACGGAGAAGGAAGACTAGCAGGTCTGGCAGGCGTGGGAGATCGCGAACGATCTGCTGAGAGGTCTAGCGATGCAGCTGCAACGGTCTGCTCACGTCGAGGAGGATCCTCTGTGGGGGACGTCGAAGGCGATGAACCAAAGAGGCGCCTCCTAACTCCCTTATAAGGGGAAGGAAGGCCTCTACGACGAAGAGGAGGGCGAGCCTTACGGCGAAGACGACCTCGAGGGGCAGCAACACCATCGTCGGTCCTCCGAAGAGGAGTCTTCGTCAGTGAACTCCCCCGAGGGGGAGAATCACCCGTAGGAGAGACCGTTGGACCCAGCTCCTCCCTCGAAGGATGTTCGGAGGGGGGAACTGAGCCTTCAGCAACATCTGCAACAACAACAGGGGTTTGACCCGACCCGTCGGAAGCCTCTACCACAACAACGTCGACAATAGACAGAGGATCTACTTCTGCTATTACCGGCGACTGTTTGACAGCTGCACACAACTGGATCAGGTCAAACAGGGCTTCCCTGGAGGGCGAGCCCTTAAGCTCCAAGGAAGCCCGAAGCTGCAAAAGATCATTGTTAGCAACAGAGTCATCAATATCAATATCCTCCCCCGGAGGAGGAGGACCTGCCTCGCTATGAGAGGCAACTCTCTCTCCTCGAGGTTGGTCAACAAAAGAAAGGCCTACGATACCATTCAACGGCCCCTCACGAGAGTCCGATCGAGTGGGAGCTTCGGAGGAGGTTCGGGCAACGGAAGAAGAGTCTTTGGAACCTTCCTTTTTCAAGGAAGGCCTTGAAGGAGAAAGGTCACGTTTAGACTTCTTCTTACGTCACTGGGAAAACCTCTCCCACTGGGAGGTAGACCACTCCCTACACTCACTACAAGTTTTATCCCTATCACACCGTTGACCTCTGCAGTACGGACACAAGGTGTGAGGGTCCGTCTCGACCGCCGACATGAACGTCCCACAAGGGCGGTTGGGTAGTCCAGGGCACTTCCGCATGATAGAGAAAGGCCAACTTCCAAACACACATGCTGTAAGAAAAAGCAAAAAAAATTAAGGCTGTCAAAAAAGCGAGGGTGAGACAGACAGGTCTGATCATCACCCGAACCAAAAGTGAAGTGAATCAGTTCACCGGTGTGTGAGGGGGGAGGGGTAGCTAGCTACCCCTCCCCTACCCCCTCGCTAACTAGCGAGAGTGTAGTTAACCCTTGTTAAAAATCTAATGGCTTGTCATTTCAGCTACGCCGAAAGTAATACCCCATGTCAATAGCGTGGTTTGTATTTCGGTTACGGAACAAATCATTATTATATGAGATTTTGTCATTCCCTTATTTACAATAGATGTCTAAGTTCAAGAGGACAGCATCAGCTTTAAAGTACACCTACAGTAATTACTTTTAAGTAATGTTTTACTTACATGAATTCAGTGAACTCCTTTGAGTCTGCCTGCGTGCCGGTCTTTGCACCAAATACATTCCCGCCAAATGTAGAAGCCATTCCACCAACTGCTGCACCTGGAATGGCAAAATTATACGTAAATACCCGCGGTACGCTTCGCCTTCATTGTCAACTGTCATGCTATATCTAGCTTTTAAAAGAGTAAAGGTGATCAAAATATGACAAATTCGAAGATAATTAGTATTTTTACTAACCATACAAACCTTAGCTATTTACAAAGGGTATTACTTTTAGCGCAGCTGAAATGACGAGCCAATAGTTTTTAACGAGGGTTAATTACCCCCGCGCTAGTTAGCGGGGGGTGGGGAAGGGTAGCTTGCTACCCCTTCCCCCTCCACACACCGGTGACTTGCTTCACTTCACTTAGAGGTAGGACTTGACTTGGGGGTCAGGGATGGCGGGCACATATGTGTAAATAGCTAAGGTTTGTATGGTTAGGAAAAATACAATTTATCTTCGAATTTGTCATTTGTTCCGTAACCGAAATACAAACCACGCTATCTACAAAGGGTGACTTACCCCTTAGGAAGGGTGGAAAGTCCCCAGCCTTACTGACTTCGGCTTGCCCGGGGGCTCGATCCCTCAGTGAGCAGCACTAGAGAGAGGGAGCCCCTGTACCTCACAGGTTCCTAGCATCGCTAGGAACGAGTGGCCTACATAAGTAGTGTGAGGAGGAGAGTGTGACTCGTCCTATGAAGTTGACCTTGAGACCTTCAGATAGGAATTCTAGGATAGGACGTTCCCCATACCACCTCGTCAGGGTATGGGAGACGCAACAGTATTAAGCTTAATACTAGGAGCACAAAGAAGCATGGGTTACCTGCAGAGGTCGAGGTCAGCTATGCGAGGACCAGGATGCTGCTTCCCCAAGAGAGGGGAGAATGAAGAAAGAAGTAAGGGTCAGACATACTCTTTCATTCACACAGACTAAGACCGGGTAACAACGCCCTCAACCTACTGCTACTTGTCCAAAAAGGAGCCTGAGGTTAGACCAGCTGTTGTGCAGCCACCACAGGGCCGATAGAGAACGTATCGAGGCTCCTGTGGGTCACGTCTTGCAGGTAGTGGGCTGTGAAGGTCGTTTGACGCTTCCAGACCCCAGCTTGAAGTACCTGCGTCACAGAGAAGTTTCTCTTGAAGGCCAGGGATGTAGCAATACCCCTGACATCGTGGGCCCGAGGGCGACGTGACGGAGGAGGGTCAGGATTCAGGGCATGGTGGATAACCCTTCGAATCCAAGCAGAGATGGTGTTCCTGGTGACCCTCCTCTTTGTCCTGCCTGTGCTCACAAACAAAGCTCGCACATGAGGACGGACTGCAGCCGTTCTCTTCAAGTAGTACCTCAGACACCTCACTGGGCATAGTAGCTGCTGGTCTGGGTCGTTTCTTACAGAACGGAGACTCGCGATCCTGAAAGAGTCGAACCGAGAATCCGGCACTCCAGGATTCTGAGTCTTGGCCACAAACTCAGGGACGTACCTGAACGTTACCTCCCCCCATCCCCTTGAATGGGCGATGTCGTACGAGAGACCATGAAGTTCACTAACTCGCTTGGCCGAGGCCAAGGCGAGTAGGAAAGCCGTCTTCCAAGACAGGTGGCGATCGGAGGCCTGGCGTAATGGCTCGAAGGGAGGTCTCTTGAGAGACCTGAGGACTCGAACCACGTTCCAAGGAGGGGGTCTCACTTCCGACTGGGGGCAGGTAAGCTCATAGCTACGTATGAGTAAAGAGAGTTCTAGCGATGAAGAAATATCCACACCCTTCAATCTGAAGGCCAAGCTTAAGGCTGAGCGATAGCCTTTCACTGCCGAGACAGAAAGGCGCATTTCTTCTCGCAGATACACAAGGAAGTCCGCTATTGCTGGAATAGTGGCATCGAGTGGAGAGATACCCCTTCCACGACACCAACCACAAAAGACTCTCCACTTCGCTTGGTAGATTCCCTCAGAGGACCTTCGCAGGTGCCAAGACATTCTCTCCGCAACCTGTTGCGAAAAGCCTCTCTCCGCGAGGAGATGCTGGATAGTCTCCAGGCGTGAAGCCGAAGCGAGGCTACGGCCCTGTGAGGGACACCGGAGTGGGGTTGTCTGAGAAGCTCGTGTCGTGGAGGAAGCTCCCTTGGGATTTCCGTCAGGAGTTGCAGAAGGTCCGGAAACCATTCCGCGTGATGCCATAGCGGAGCTACTAGAGTCATGGAACAGTTGACCGATAGTCTGGTCCTGTTGAGCACCCTTCTCATCAGACAGAATGGTGGGAAGGCGTACACGTCGATGTTGTCCCACCGTTGCTGGAAAGCATCTTGCCAGAGTGCCTTGGGGTCCGGGACTGGTGAGCAGTACAGGGGCAGCTTGAAGTACAAGGCTGTCGCAAACAAGTCCACCGTCGGGGAACCCCACAAAGTCAGGACTTTGTTGGCTATCTGAGGATCCAAAGACCACTCGGTACTCACTATCTGCGAAGCCCTGCTCAGACTGTCGGCGAGCACATTCCTCTTGCCAGGAATGAAGCGAGCTGATAGTGTTATCGAGTGGGTTTCGGTCCACCTCAGAGTCTCTACTGCAAGATGGGATAGCTGTTGCGAAAAAGTGCCTCCCTGCTTGTTGATATAAGCCACTACCGTGGTGTTGTCGCTCATCACCACCACGGAGTGACCCGCCAGGAACCGTTGAAGGGCCAGAAAGACGGCCTTCAATTCTAGCAGGTTGATGTGTAGGCACTTTTCTGATTCTGACCAAAGGCCTGAGGCCCTCTGGTTCAGAACGTGCGCCCCCCACCCTTCTTTTGACGCGTCCGAAAACAGAGTCAATTCCGGGGGGAGGACGAGAAGACTCACTCCCTTCCGCAGGTTCTCGTCGGCCAGCCACCACCGCAAGTCCGTCTGTTCCAGAGACCCCATTGGGATCAGAATGTCCGGGGAATCGGATCCTTGATTCCACCGGGACTTGAGCCGCCATTGAAGGGATCTCATCCTGAGGCGGCTGTTTGGAACCAGACGGGCCAGGGAGGATAGGTGGCCTAAGAGACGCAACCACGATTGGGCGGGGAGTTCTTTTCGCCTGAGGAAAGGTTCCGCCACCCTCCTCAGCCTTGCTATCCGGTCGTCTGATGGAAAGGCTTTGTGGAGATTGGTGTCTATTAGCATGCCTAGATAAACCAGTCGTTGGGACGGCTGCAGAGAGGACTTCTCGAGGTTTACCACGATCCCCAGATCCTGGCAAAGATCTAGAAGCCTGTCTCGGTGCCGAAGAAGGGTCGACTCCGAGTCTGCTAGGATCAGCCAATCGTCTAGGTAACGAAGGAGACGAATGCCGTTCCTGTGCGCCCAAGTCGAAATCAGGGTGAACACTCTGGTGAACACCTGAGGAGCTGTGGAGAGACCGAAACACAGCACCTTGAACTGGTAGATCTTGTTGTCTAGGCAGAATCTCAGGTACTTCCTAGAAGACGGATGGATTAGGATCTGGAAGTACGCATCCTTTAGATCCAGTGTACACATGAAGTCTTGTGGTCTCACCGCAAGTCTGACCGTGTCTGCTGTCTCCATGCTGAACCGGGTTTGTTTGACAAACCTGTTCAGAGCCGAGAGATCGATGACGGGTCTCCAGCCTCCAGTAGCCTTCTTTACAAGAAAGAGTCGACTGAAGAAGCCTGGAGAGCCGTCCACGACCTCTTGGAGAGCACCCTTCTCGAACATGGTCTCGACTTCGGCCTGAAGGGCCAGCCCCTTTGCCGATCCCATGGCATAGGAGCTCAACGACACTGGATTCGCTGTCAGGGGAGGTTGAGATGACGTGAACGGGACGCGATAACCTTGGCCGATCACTGAGGCCGTCCAAGCATCGGCCCCGTGATGTTGCCACCTGCGGACGCAACGCTGAAGGCATCCCCCCACAGGTGGACACGCAGGGGGACTGCCACCCCTAGGGCTTGCGGCCGCGGCCGCCACCCCTAGGAGTCTTGCCTCCCCTGGATGATTAACCGCCCCTCTTGACCTTGGCTGGAAAGGGCTGGGGCTTAGACACCACTTTCTTAGCTGCCAGTGCCTGTTTGGGAGCCTTACGAGGCTGTTGCTGCTGTTGTGGTGGGGCTGGAGGCTTATAGGGCCGAGTTGTAAGGGCCCTGTGGAGGAGGGAGTCCGTGCTGGATTTCCTCCACCTCTCAGCCGTTCGCTCCAAGTCTTGAGGCTCAAACAGGCTCTCCCCCAGGAGGGAGGCATGTCGGAGCCTACACACATCTACGGCGGGGACCTTCGGATGGAATCTCTCGGACACAGCATCGCGACGCTTCAACACCGAGTTGGCCCACAGGGTGGTAACCTGGTGCGCCAAAAACTCGATGGAGCGGGTGCCCGAGAGCAAGAAGGTCTCTAGGGCCTTCCTATTGGTCTCCTTGGACAAGTCCTCCGATCGCAATAGGATGCCCAGAGATCCTAACCAGAAGTCCAGCCACGAAGTGGCCTGCATGGCACACTTAGCGACCTTCTCGTGGTTAAGGATCTCTGCCGCCGAGAACGACACCTGCCGGGCAGAAAGTTTCTCCAAGGGAACTCCCTTCGCCAGCTCCTCCACAGAGTGATGGAGAGGAAGAGCGAGGTTGTGCTCACCCAGGATCTCGAAATACCTCCTCTGCTGAAGGCGAGGAGGAGGGATGAGTTTGTTCCCGGCAGTGGAACGACTGGAGGAGGCAAGAAGTGCGAGCTGAGCATTGGCCCTAGCTCTGGCACTCTTCAGCCCCCGAGACCAGGGCAGAGCTGCACTGGTCTTAGGGGCCTTCCGAACGTCAAAAACTTCATCCAGAATCGTGTCTTTGCCTTCACGGGGGGGGGATGACTGGATCCGTAAGACTGTTAAGTTGCCTTATCAGGCTTAGGACCTGCCAGAAGGCATGTTCGGACTCTTGCTGTTCTCCTCCCTGCGGGCTGGCAGCTAAGTCTCCTGCCCCAGGAATCTCTTCCTGGGGTGATACGTGGACATTCCCCTGGGTAGTCGTGGGTTCCTGACAAATCCTTGCAGAGGATTTAGGGATGGTCTTGGAATCCTTGGGTTCCCTCCTGGGAGGGATACAGGATCCCAACAACGAGGTTCGAGGGGCCCCTTCCTCACGAGACGATTCTCCTGCCTGAAGCGAAGTCTCCCCCCCTGGTGCCGAGGGGAAGACTACCGCCCCACTGGACTCACCTGAGGACGGAAAGGCCTCGTCCACGGGAGAAGGAGAGAGTACTCGTGCAGGAGAGGGGACCCTCGAGACCGACCTCTTGGGAACCAACTTCGCCCTGGGGGAAGTCACCACGAAGTCCACTCCTCTCTGTCTCTTCAGCGTAGGAGAGACAGCCGCTGGTTTGTTACCCTGGCCGGCCAGTGCTGGTTTCATAACCCTCACTAACGCCCGTGCCAGCGGACCAAACCAAGTCTGCTGCTCCAAGGACACAGAGTCCGAAATCCTCGCTAAGGTGAAAGGGATCGGGCGATCCTTTGGAGTGGACACGACGGTACCTGCCTGAAAAGAAGGTGGGGAAGAATGCTGTACTGACCTGTCTTCGTCCTGCACTACCAACCTGTGCTTGGATGGAGGTGATCCCGAGTGCCGTCTAGGAGCACGCGTCCCTGATGCTACCACCGGCTGTGGAATTCGCCGCGAACTATGGTCGCGCGGGCGCGCAGGCGAGTGGGCGTGAGGGTGGGCAGGTAAATGAACACGTGTCCGAGGCGACGAACGCAAGCGATGGCGCGACGGCGAGGGATTGTGCTGCCGCGTAGGTGAAGAAGATCGCTGGCGATGTAGATCCACAGGCGATCGATGACGAGCTGTGGTATGTCGACGCACTGATGTGCGATGGTGAGCAGCATGCGCAGGTGAATGACCGCGTAATGGTAAGCGATGGCGAGCAGCATGTGTAGGTGAATGATCGCGTGATAGGGTGCGATGGTGATCAGCATCCGCAAGAGGGCGATCGTTCAGGGTTGTGCGATGAGGAGCAGCATGCGTAAGCGGACGATCGTGCAGGGTTGTGCGATGGCGAGCAGCATGCGCAGGTGAATGATCGCGTGAAAGGGTGCGATGGTGATCAGCATCCGCAGGAGGGCGATCGTTCAGGGCTGTGCGATGAGGAGCAGCATGCGTAAGCGGGCGATCGTGCAGGGTTGTGCGATGGCGAGCAGCATGCGCAGGTGAATGATCGTGTGAAAGGGTGCGATGGTGATCAGCATCCGCAGGAGGGCGATCGTTCAGGGCTGTGCGATGAGGAGCAGCATGCGTAAGCGGGCGATCGTGCAGGGTTGTGCGATGGCGAGCAGCATGCGCCTGGCGAGCTGGTGATCGCTGGCGAGCAGAAGGTCGACGCGTGTCCTGTGAGAGGACAGGTGGTGCAGCGCGTTCACGAGCAGGAACGGGAAGATCGCTGGCGCGTTGGCGAACATGTGTTTCTGACACACGCGCAGCACGATGTTGCGTAGCCACAGGACCAGGTGGATGGTGAGCAGGGAGTTCAGCAGGAACTAAAGGGTGGTCAGAGACCGCAGGGCGATGGTCTTCAAATGAGCGCTGACGCTCGGAAGAGAGCTGACGAGCAGGAGAGCGCTGGCGAGGGGGGCGAACATCAGGAGAGAGCCGACGAGCAGGTGAGCGTCGGCGAGCAGGAGATCGTCGACGAGCAGGAGATCGCTGGCGAGCAGGTGAGCGCTGGCGAGCAGGAGAGCGCTGGCGAGCAGGAGAGCGCTGGCGAGCAGGAGAGCGCTTGTGCGCTAGCCCTGCTCGCGTAAGGGAAGAATCCCTTAGCCCCGAAGGGACCGTTGCCCGTCAGTTCTCCAGAAGGCGAAGATCCGGCAGGAAATGGTGAGCGGTCTGCAGAGAGGTTCAAGGAGGGCGGAGCAGTCGGTTGAGGCTGACGAGGAGTCCCCCCCGGAGGACGAAGACCCAAAAAGGCGCCTCTTAGTCCCCCTGTAAGGGGAAGGGAGGCCCTTGTGGCGTAGAGGGCGGTGAGCCTTACGGCGGAGGCGGCCTCGGGGAAGATCGTCGGGACCATCGGTCCTCCGAAGGGGAGTCTCCGTCAAAACACTTCCCTCAGAAGGAAGCTGGGCAGCAGTCGAGACCGAAGGACTCACTTCCCCCTTCGAAGGATGCACGGAAGGAGGAGGAGAGCCTTGAGCACCATCACCAGCAACAGCACCTGCGTCGGAAGGCCCAGCCACGTCGGAGGCCTCTGTCACCACGACGTCGACAATAGACAGAGGGTCTACCTCCGCTACCACCGGCGACTGTTTAACAGCGGCCCCCAACGAGACAAGGTCAATAAGAGCGACCCTGGAGGGCAAGCCCTTAAGCCCCAGGGACGACCAAATCTGTAAAAGATCATCACTGGATAAGGCATTATTATCAATAACCTCCCCCGGAGGAGGAGGGGGAACCGCCTCGCTATGGGAGGCGACGCCCTCTCCCCCCACCGAAGGTAGGGAAACAGAACAAGGGCCTGCGCTCCCACTCGGACGACTCTCCTTAGGAGGCGGACGAGGGGGAGCTTCAGAGGAGGTTTGGGCGGCGGAAGAAGAGTCCCGAGAACCTTCCTCCTTCAAGGCTAACCCCGGAGGAGAACGGTCTCTCTTGGACTTCTTCTTACGCCGACGGCCAAACCTCTCCCACTGGGAGGCAGACCACTCCCTGCACTCGCGGCACATGTTATCCTGGTCGCACCGTCGGCCCCGACATTGAGGGCAGAGGGTGTGAGGATCCGTAATAACGTCCGACATGAAAGTCCCACAAGGACGGCCGGCAACTCCAGGGCATGTACGCATAGTAAATAAAAGAAAATAACTGAAGGTCAACTTCCAACCAATCACACAAGCTGAAAAGAAAAAGCAGAAAATTAAAGGCTGTCACGAAGGCGATGAACAGACACGTCTGATCACCGCCGAGCCAAAAGTGAAGTGAAGCAAGTCACCGGTGTGTGGAGGGGGGAGGGGTAGCAAGCTACCCTTCCTCACCCCCGCTAACTAGCGCGGGGGTAATTAACCCTCGTTAAAAACTATTGGCTCGTCATTTCAGCTGCGCTAAAAGTAATACCCTTTGTAAATAGCGTGGTTTGTATTTCGGTTACGGAACAAATCTAGAATTCAAAATACAGTACAGTAAACTGTGCACTCTTTAACGCTTATGTTCATTAACATTCTCACAAGTGGTAGCAAAATACAGTTATCCGTATATTTAGGCCAGTGAAGAAACATTCTTTACTTGTAGGATTTCAGACATCAAATGAAGTATAAAATATACAGCATTGTACATGGTATCTAAAACTCAAGTGATGTAGTAATACAGATAAATTTCAGTACGTTGTATTAAAACTATACCATTAAACAAAGTAGACATTTTAGATTTAATTTCATTTTTTTAAAATTAGGAGCCATAAGATTTATTCAGCACTCAAATGCAACTGGGGGAAATTTGCACAATGGATCTAAAGTTTAAAAGTTGGACAGCAAGTTGGAAGAAAGGAAGCTGGAACAGAAGTACACTAGAGGGGCACTCAGTAGAGCGCAGACCTTCATCACGGCAGCTTATTTCTCGACCTATTGCTTGACTTTAACACGTATTAATTGGCGTGAATTTTCATACTCTCAAATATGAACCAAGCTTGAAATCTCTGTGACTTCAATGGTTTGACTTACGTGTCATAACAATCAAATATTGACCCAAACGTACCTTGGTTAGGTGGGTGGAGGTTCCAGCACTGGGTTCCATATTTGCACTGGCCCTTTTGGTAGAATGCACACACAGGTGCATTGGGCCTTATGGAGGGCTGCTGTCCGAACATGATTGCGGAGGCAGATTTTAACGCATCATCTGTAACAAAAACAACTTTGAGTGAAAAATGCACTTCATATAGATTTATTTCCGGAATAAGAGGGTAAACAATAATTACAATATAACTATCTTGAACCAAACTCTTCTTTCCCACCGTTACCCCTACATTAAGTGGTCGGTTGCCTGATGCGTCCTCTTCGATGCCTCTTCTCGAAGGCATCCGCTACCACCAAACATTCTTAACCCTTTCACCCCCAAAGGACGTACCGGTACGTTCTTGCAAAACACTGTTAATTACATATTTTACATATTTTTTTATAATTTTTTGAGAAACTTCAGGCATTTTCCAAAAGAATGAGACCAACCTGACCTCTCTAGGACAAAAATTAGAGCAATTTAAAAAAAAAATATAGCAAAATGTGCTCGAAATTTAACCTTATGGTGGGGGTAAAAGGGTTAACTTTACCTCGCCATATAATTCTATGCCTCCCTCTTGATTTTCTGCCCACCAACAACTTCCTCTCAAGCTCTCCTCATTCCCTCTCCACCATCCATAAACAATGTAAATAATTAGTAGATTATATTGAATAACAATTCCTCACTAGCTTCTCTTCGAATTATTTCTTGTTGAATTCTGCCCATAGGTAAAACTGCAGAGATCAAGTTATTCAATTTATCATAGATCATGAACTGAAAACAATGGAATAATCTAATTTCTGTATGTACACTAACAGCGATGACTTTAACATCAAATAACCGAAGAACAAACAAGTGCAAAAGGGACGACCGAGCGATGAATTTCACCATCGTCTCTTCATAATCCAATTGCTGATACGTGAACATTCATATTTCATAGGCAAATCAGCTGATGACATCCATAACGAAAACTGACATACTTTCTTTGATTACCTTGAATAGCAGAGCTTCAGACACAGAGACTCTCGTGAAACTTGGTACTGCATAAGTGATTTCAGGCGATGGTATTCAAATAACATTTTGCTAGAAAAGTTAAGAGATGACTCAGACTGTTTCCATTACTGGGTTACTGTATAATATTAAACTTGGCCGGATAATTATATGCTTACTAACCATATAAGGACTCTATCGAAATATTACCGAAATCTAATGGCTTTTGCTCAGCCGTGCGCTCGCTACGCTTGTGAAAAAAGAAAGAACCATCAAGCTCCTATGTATTGGCAAGCAGTAACGGCTGGGTGGGAGCCTACTATCAAAATATTACTCATTAAACTAGCATACGATTACAGTATAACTATTGATGTGAGGCTTAAGCTTCCTAAAATGAGGCCTATAATAAAACGTAATGTCTAGAATAGTTGAATTTTGAAGTGAAGGTAAACTCAAATTCTAAAGCAATGGCCTATGCAGAAACACAAACGTCAAATTACCAACATTTAAACCTCGGTCGTAAATGACAGTATCATACAAAGGATTATATTCTCCGAGCCTTTATATATCAACAGCCAGTTCCTCCAGCGTGCATTAAAAATGAACACCAACTGAACTAAACTCCGGAGCCTTTGTATATCAGCGGACTGTTCCTCCAGCATGCATTAAAAATGGACATCAACTAACCTAAACTTCGGAGCCTTTGTACATCAGCCGACTGTTCATCCAGAATGCATTAAAAGTGGACATCAACTAACCTAAACTTCGGAGCCTTTGTATATCAGCGGACTGTTCCTCCAGCGTGCATAAAAAATGGACACCAACTGACCTAAACTCCGGAGCCTTTGTATATCATCGGACTGTTCCTCCAGCGTGCATAAAAAATGGAAACCGACCTAAACTTTGGAGCCTTTGAGTATCAGTGGCCACTTCTTTCTGCTTGCATGTAAAATGGACATCAACTAACCTAAACTTCTAAGCCTTTGTATATCAACGGCCAGTTCCTCCAGCGTGCATAAAAAATAGACATCAACTAACCTAAACTTCGAAACCTTGGTACATCATCGGCCAGTTCTTTCACCTTACAAAATAGATTGACATCAACTAACCTAAAGTGTCCCCTCTAACCTAACCTACATGCTGTGTCCTTACCTACTTACCTAACGGGGGGGCTAACGTCTCCCTTACACTGCCGTTTTCTAAATCAGCCGTCACCTTACATACTGGTGGCCACTATCATACATACACCCATAAAATTCCCTCCTTAACCTAACCTACAAGCTGTTTCCTTACCTACTTGCCTAAAGGGGGGGGGGGTTACATGCGACCCACCTTACACTGCCGTATTCTTAGTCAGCCGACATCATACACACAGGAGGCCGCTATCATACATACACCCCATAGGCTCTTCTACAGTCAAATGGCATCAATGGTATTAATATTAACGGTTAACATGTGGTTGACAATATATGTCAGCAAACCTTTACCCGTGCACCGTCAAGCAGTTAACATGAGATCGACAATATAGGTCGGTAAATCTTTACCCGTGCACCGTCCCTAGTAACCCTCAATACCAGGATGCTATGTTCTTAATTATCGTACTTAGAATTATTACTGAAAGGTAAACGGGTAAATTAATAACTTGCCAGATAATCAACTCTATTTCACGGCTTAATATAGGCTCTAGTTCAAAAAAATCTTAGCATCGTACGACGTAATCTAGCCCAGCTCGCAAAGGCTTATTTTACCCTAAAAAACACATATTTGGACAATCTTCTGATATCAGAACTTACAAAATAAGTAAATATAAATAAATTATGACAAATATCTACCACAATATGAAGTTATTTACTTGATAATTTCGTATTTTTATGATTTCACAGTAGGAGACGAGACAGATTCAACAGTTGAACCTGGGTTACTTACCAGACCTCCACTGGGTTGTCGTACATAAGCCTTAAATTGTCGTTTCTCAACCAAAATTATCGTACATACTTTCAATATAATCATTAAGGAGTTACATGATTGATTCATTTAAATATATTTTAGTATAACTGTTCAATTAAACACATACACACACATATGTATATATGACATGTCTGTTTTGACGTTGTTACTTGTTTTAGAATGATTTATTGTTAATTTGTTCTCTTCATTTATTTATTTCCTTATTTCCTTTCCTCACTGGGCTATTTTTCCCTGTTGGAGCCCCTGGGCTTATAGCATCTTGCTTTTCCAACTAGGGTTGTAGCTTGGATAGTAATAATAATAATAATAATAATAATAATAATAATAATAATAATAATAATAATAATAATAATAATTGTTTTGACGTTGTTACTGTTTTTAGAATGATTTATTGTTAATTTGTTCTCTTCATTTATTTATTTCCTTATTTCCTTTCCTCACTAGGCTATTTTTCCCTGTTGGAGCCCCTGGGCTTATAGCATCTTGCTTTTCCAACTAGGGTTGTAGCTTGGATAGTAATAATAATAATAATAATAATAATATCCCATTGTCTCCAGTACTAAGAACCAGTTAATTTGTTCTCATCATTTATTTATTTCCTTATTTCCTTTCCTCACTGGGCTATTTTTCCCTGTTGGAGCCCCTGGGCTTATAGCATCTTGCTTTTCCAACTAGGGTTGTAGCTTGGATAGTAATAATAATAATAATAATAATATCCCATTGTCTCCAGTACTAAGAACCAGTTAATTTGTTCTCATCATTTATTTATTTCCTTATTTCCTTTCCTCACTGGGCTATTTTTCCCTGTTGGAGCCCCTGGGCTTATAGCATCTTGCTTTTCCAACTAGGGTTGTAGCTTGGATAGTAATAATAATAATAATAATAATATCCCATTGTCTCCAGTACTAAGAACCAGTTAATTTGTTCTCATCATTTATTTATTTCCTTATTTCCTTTCCTCACTGGGCTATTTTTCCCTGTTGGAGCCCCTGGGCTTATAGCATCTTGCTTTTCCAACTAGGGTTGTAGCTTGGATAGTAATAATAATAATAATAATAATAATAATAATAATAATAATAATAATAATAATAATAATAATTGTTTTGACGTTGTTACTGTTTTTAGAATGATTTATTGTTAATTTGTTCTCTTCATTTATTTATTTCCTTATTTCCTTTCCTCACTAGGCTATTTTTCCCTGTTGGAGCCCCTGGGCTTATAGCATCTTGCTTTTCCAACTAGGGTTGTAGCTTGGATAGTAATAATAATAATAATAATAATATCCCATTGTCTCCAGTACTAAGAACCAGTTAATTTGTTCTCATCATTTATTTATTTCCTTATTTCCTTTCCTCACTGGGCTATTTTTCCTTGTTGGAGCCCCTGGGCTTATAGCATCTTGCTTTTCCAACTAGGGTTGTAGCTTGGATAGTAATAATAATAATAATAATAATAATAATAATAATAATAATTGTTTTGACGTTGTTACTGTTTTTAGAATGATTTATTGTTAATTTGTTCTCTTCATTTATTTATTTCCTTATTTCCTTTCCTTACTGGGCTATTTTTCCCTGTTGGAGCCCCTGGGCTTATAGCATCTTGCTTTTCCAACTAGGGTTGTAGCTTGGATAGTAATAATAATAATAATAATACCGAAGGTATGTATCGTACATCGTTCCGGATAATCGTATATGTATGATAATTATCGTACGAGTGGCAACTGTTAAATGAAAATCAGGGTTGCCAGGTTGGCCTTTTTTCAGGCCAAAAGCCTCAAATTTGGCCCTTTTGAAATAGGTTGGCCTTGAGTAACATCATGAAAAAAGGTTGGCCTTAAATGCTATACTTTTGACCTTTTTCTACTAATAGGTTGGCCTTTTAAAACTGTAGTTGATTAGAAGTTGGCCTTTTCTATATTTAGAAAACCTGGCAACCCTGACGAAAATATCAATAGAGCAGATGTTGCCATTTCTTCTTCTTCTTTTTCAATTTCAGTAGGAGATCTGGCCATTTCTTGGGGCCATTTTACTCCCCAGTAAATATGATATAAAATAAAATATTAGATTTTTAAATTTTAGTAGGAGATCTGGCCACTTCTTGGGGCCATTTTACTCCCCAGTAAATATGATATAAAATAAAATATTAGATTTTTAAATTTTAGTAGGAGATCTGGCCACTTCTTGGGGCCATTTTACTCCCCAGTAAATATGATATAAAATAAAATATTAGATTTAATCAATACAGCTGACATTTTAGTAGGAGATCTGGCCATTTCTTGGGGCCATTTTACTCCCCAGTAAATATGATATAAAATAAAATATTAGATTTTTAAATTTTAGTAGGAGATCTGGCCACTTCTTGGGGCCATTTTACTCCCCAGTAAATATGATATAAAATAAAATATTAGATTTAATCAATACAGCTGACATTTTAGTAGGAGATCTGGCCACTTCTTGGGGCCATTTTACTCCCCAGTAAATATGATATAAAATAAAATATTAGATTTAATCAATACAGCTGACATTTTAGTAGGAGATCTGGCCATTTCTTGGGGCCATTTTACTCCCCAGTAAATATGATATAAAATAAAATATTAGATTTAATCAATACAGCTGACATTTTAGTAGGAGATCTGGCCACTTCTTGGGGCCATTTTACTCCCCAGTAAATATGATATAAAATAAAATATTAGATTTTTAAATTTTAGTAGGAGATCTGGCCACTTCTTGGGGCCATTTTACTCCCCAGTAAATATGATATAAAATAAAATATTAGATTTAATCAATACAGCTGACATTTTAGTAGGAGATCTGGCCATTTCTTGGGGCCATTTTACTCCCCAGTAAATATGATATAAAATAAAATATTAGATTTAATCAATACAGCTGACATTTTAGTAGGAGATCTGGCCACTTCTTGGGGCCATTTTACTCCCCAGTAAATATGATATAAAATAAAATATTAGATTTAATCAATACAGCTGACATTTTAGTAGGAGATCTGGCCATTTCTTGGGGCCATTTTACTCCCCAGTAAATATGATATAAAATAAAATATTAGATTTAATCAATACAGCTGACATTTTAGTAGGAGATCTGGCCATTTCTTGGGGCCATTTTACTCCCCAGTAAATATGATATAAAATAAAATATTAGATTTAATCAATACAGCTGACATTTTAGTAGGAGATCTGGCCACTTCTTGGGGCCATTTTACTTCCCAGTAAATATGATATAAAATAAAATATTAGATTTAATCAATACAGCTGACATTTTAGTAGGAGATCTGGCCATTTCTTGGGGCCATTTTACTCCCCAGTAAATATGATATAAAATAAAATATTAGATTTAATCAATACAGCTGACATTTTAGTAGGAGATCTGGCCATTTCTTGGGGCCATTTTACTCCCCAGTAAATATGATATAAAATAAAATATTAGATTTAATCAATACAGCTGACATTTTAGTAGGAGATCTGGCCACTTCTTGGGGCCATTTTACTCCCCAGTAAATATGATATAAGATAAAATATTAGATTTAATCAATACAGCTGACATTTTAGTAGGAAATCTGGCCACTTCTTGGAGCCATTTTACTCCCCAGTAAATATGATATATAAATAAAATATTAGATTTAATCAATACAGCTGACAAATTTTAGTGTTAGTCTGTTATTAAATATTAATTCCTTCACCAAAATTTAATGTTATGAATATGCTGACTCCTCCACATGAAGTTTAATACCTTTTAATTTTATTAATTTTATTCAAATTGATAAAAATGATATGTTGTCTCCTCCACATGAGGCTTAATACCTTTTATTCAAACACATTAATTTTATTCAAATTGATCTTTAGCACCGTCGTTCAATTAGTTCATTGTGAATGTTGCATAAGATTTTTCATAACTCTGACCATCCTTTACATTCAGATCTCCCTTGATAATTCTATCCTGTTCGTAATCCTAGGCAGGCAGTTAATTCTAATAGCCAGGCCTTCTCCATCATAAGGCTCAATACTACACAGTATTCTAGAAGTTTTATTCCAGCTGTGACCAAGTTGTGGAATGATCTTCCTAATCGGGTAGTTGAATCAATAGAACTTCAAGAGTTCAAAGTTGCAGCATATATTTTTATGTTGACCAGGCTGACATGAGTCTTTTTTTAGTTCATATATGACATATCTGGTTTGACGTTGTTACTGTTTTTAGAATGATTTATTGTTAATTTGTTCTCATCATTTATTTATTTCCTCATTTCCTTTCCTCACAGGGCTACTTTTCCCTATTGGAGCCCTTGGGCTCATAGCATCTTGCTTTTCCAGCTAGGGTTGTAGCTTGGTTAGTAATAATAGTAATAATAATAATAATAATAATAATAATAATAATAATAATAATAATAATATCTATGCTCCCCCTTCAATTGATATTGTTTTTATAGTGTAATATATATATATATATATATATATATATATATATATATATATATATATATATATATATATATATATATATATATATATATATATATATATATTTATATATGTATGTATATATATATATATATATATATATATATATATATATATATATATATATATATATATATATATATATATATATATATATATACATACATATATATATATACATGTATATATATATATATATATATATATATATATATATATATATATATATATATATATATATATATATATATATATATATATATATATATATCGTTGCATTAAATGTAGTCTCTTTACAAAAGAACATTTATGTGGGTTTAGAGACAAAATTTAATCCTTATTGAAGAAATAGGTTGAAGAAACTTTTGAAAGAAATGAAAGCGGACGAGAGTAATAGATAGACGAAATAGATTAGGAAAATGGAAAGGGGAGAGAATGAACTAAATTAATGAAAAATGTCACAAAAAGTCTAATGGCTTCCAAACGCCACTGATCAAGTTACGAAAAACCGTAAAAAAAGTGTAAAAAAGATAACGTTTATTTTTTCATATTATCAGACATATTTAATTCATCTTAAAGGAAAAAAGGTATTAAAGAATAAACTAAATAACTAAAAAATGAGAATATAAGTTTTAGGATGAAGAATTAGAAAAAAAGAAAAAAAAGGGAAAAGAATTTCTTGCCATTCATCATTCGAGCAGCAGGTGTCAATGTCGAACCGATTCAGGTCAATAGTCCTAGACGTTGCCAAACGATGGAATGTTATTGTGTGTGTGTGTGTGTGTGTGAGAGAGAGAGAGAGAGAGAGAGAGAGAGAGAGAGAGAGAGAGAGAGAGAGAGAGAGAGAGAGAGAGAGAGTTAATGACTCTATGCATAAGAGAGCACATTCATTCATGCAATATCACTATGGGACTAGCTTTTTTTTTTGTACTCTTCCATTAACCTAATTAGATTCTTTCCTAGTCTCATATTTTTCAAGCGATCCATTAACGTTTTTTTTTATAAGATTTACA